>NC_137869.1:27743882-27843882 GCF_963924005.1 Protomyctophum bolini | reverse complement strand
GCTGACTTTGTGGGCATCGTCCAGATACTCTTTATCCCCATTTATGCTCAACTGGAAGGAAACAAGGCAGCCAGTGGTGGCAGCGTGAAAAATTAGATCCTGCCAAGATATATTACGATAGAAAAAGAAATAACTGTAACTGCACCTTTTATGGGGCACATTAATGTGGGTTTGCTATTGTTTGATAAATAAAGATTTTTATTTATCCAAGTCTTGCTGAGAGAGTATATTATTTATTTTCGCAATGCAACCGCTTCACCCGTGCAGCTACACAGACTCAAGACTTGAGGACTGGCCAGTTCAACCGCAGCCTTCTGAGGTCTACCGTTTAGTCACCACGTTGCTCTGCAGGCATTGATGTAAAGCACACGTTATACACACATAAATATAAACAGTATATAGTGTGCATACCTGTGTCTTCATGTGCTGCTCTGGTGCGGTGACCAGACTGGCACAGCTGAGCCACAGCATGACCATGATGGAGAGGAAAAGACAGGCAGCTAGAATCCACCGTGGAAGACCTGAACGCCTGGAGAAAGGAACAGTGGAGTGGTAGAAGCAAGACGTGGACATGGAACAGTGGAGTGGTAGAAGCAAGACGTGGACATGGAACAGTGGAGTGGTAGAAGCAAGACGTATTGATGGATAAGTTCAAACAAAAAGCTACACACATATATTTGCATCTGGTCTTCCCTGTAAAAGAAAACTTTCAAGATTCAAGATTGTACTTGACACCGTCTTGTAATATCCCTTCTTAACTTTCTCTGCCACACGGTGGCGGCAAAGGGTACAGGATACCATGGCTTTTAGGTCATATATGGTCACTTTCACTTCCGTTTTCCCCCCTCACCATTGTAAGCAACAGCTATGTTAGCATTAGCTCACGCTGTTTATCTTTTGCCAGAAACATCCGATCCAAACCTTAGATGGATGATGATCACCGTGGACAGTTTCATATTTGATATAAAGCTTTATCTACGAGAATTCTAGTAGTTGGCATACAACTGGTGTAGATGGAACAGTTACTATTGAGACTGTAGGTAGCAGATTACTATGAAAACCTGAAAAACCTGTCGCTCCGTCAGCCTCCATATATGGTTGTCAGTCCATCACGCCTCGTGACACGTCATGCCTTCCTCTTCGATGTCTCCATATTAACTGATACCAGTCCATTTAAACTCTAGACGGGAGCGTCCCAAAGTTATTAGTGCAGCCGTGCCAGTTCTCAACAGGCCAGAAAATGAAGGCCTGGCCCTACCTGGGCCCTCATCAAACCCTGTACACTCAAGATACTACCCCCACTGCCACCCTTAGATCTCCATATATGGAGCTGACCTGTTCTGACATTCCATATGTTGATCTGACCTCATCAAACCCTGTACACTCAAGACACGCTCCATATATGGCCAGTACAGAATTCATTCCAAATGTTGATCTGACCCCCCCATGCCAAAGTGCCAGCGCTCGCCCAGCAGCCTGCCGTCACCCTAAAGGGCAAGGTCGCTTTTCACCCTCAGGGCGTCTTACTGGTTTCTTTTGATTGTTTTTGATTGTTTGTTTATATCTAATCTAATGTGAAAGTGTAAAGTCCAAGGTGAAGTAGACACACATATCCAAAGCATTCATCTTCCAGGTGCTGGACAACAGTATGTACAATGAAAACAAGAATGGAAGTCTGCAGTGCACAGTCTGCACACTACAATGAAGCTTCCGGGATATAACTTAAATAAAGACGACGTTGTTTCAACCCAACAGGGGTCTTCACCAGGTCATCACCCGATGAAGGGTAGAAACAATGTCCTCAATTAAAGTTATATCCTGGAAGACTTCTCCTTTTCAAATGGGAAATGATGGCCTATGGGTGGCGCTAAAAGGAAGGCCAAAACCATAGGATTCAGACTCTGTGGAGCAGGAATGAACATTGTTTGGAACCAGTGTTGGACGGACGGAAAGACAGACAGACGGACAGATGGACTGACGCATGTACGAACTGAGATTAGCCAGATCCAAATATTAAAATGTCTCCCTCCTTGCCTCCTCGCCTCCGTCCTCCAGCATGGTGGCGTCCACAACAAAGTCACCAATTTCACATGCAGGAGGACGGAAGATCTGGATCTGGCTGGCTGGACTGGGATCTGGCTATTGTCATTCTATCGCTAGCGGGGATAAACCTTATTAAACATTATTACACCGTCATATATTCCCACAGCAACTAGCTAAAAGGACTAAACTAAAACAGTTGATAAGTATTTACTGGGTAATTTGCAGGATAAGCCCCATTGCCCTCATTGCCAACAAGGTCTCCAGCTTACCTTGACATGCAGCCCAGGAAGTCATGCTCTGCGGTGGGGTCGTCTGGATGTTGCACGGGGTGCTTTCCTTTGACTCCTGCTTTGGCAGCTCCCTTCTCGCCATGACCTCTCACACCTGCACACAATTCAGAGCTGCTCAAATGAAACTGATTGCATTTGATTTGTATTCAGCCAGTGAGTACTGAACCTGGCAGGGGGAAAATGCAGCCCTTGGCTGTAGGTTACAAACAGAGCCAAGCACAATCCCACGGGTGTGTGCAGAAAAGTAAACAATATTCAAAAACTCAGTGGGGGAGCGGCGGAGAAGGGTGACTAATCTGTGTGTGTGTGTGTGTGTGTGTGTGTGTGTGTGTGTGTGTGTGTGTGTGTGTGTGTGTGTGTGTGTGTGTGAGAGAGTGAGAGAGATTTATTCTTACCGTGGGGTCCCTGGGTGTGAGAGTGGACCTGTGGCCAGGGTTTGTCGGCCACATTGGAGCGAGGTGCCTGCAACTCGGGCAGAGAGTACTCCATGTCTGGCTGACTCTGCGGAATAGCATCAACAAACGCACTGAGCCATCAAAGTAGCAATTATAGCATTGTAGCAATAGCCGCAATTATATAATTCACCGGCAGAAAAAATGACAGAAAATGGGTCTGTTTATGGAGTGTGGTCACACCACAGAGAAGCTCCAGCTAAGAATAGTTGGATGGGAAAATAAACAGAAGTAGAAGAAGAAGCAGTTTTCATAATAGTGTTCATTTAAATTTGAGTGTACAAATGTATTTGTACATTTGTACACTCTTGGAGTTACCTACCCACAAGGGTCTGTTCGGATCATAACTATAAATAATTTAGCTGGAGACCCCGTGTAATCCCGGACCCCAAGTTAGAATCTACTGTTCTACTCTCTTATTAGAAAAGTGTAAAGCCACTTGCCTGAAGTGGTCCTTTAAATGAAAAATGTCTTTAGGACACTTTCTAAGTCATTTGTAACCTATCCTCATATAATTAGTCCTCCTCATGAATGCTCATTATAATATGGCACTATTGTTGTCTACTCACAGTGTCTTTTAGGAGGGCTGTGGACAGAAACCCGTCTCCTCTGAGAGACAGAGGGCGGCTGTATGTGGTACCATATCGTCTGTCGGGTGGAAACCTCATATGTCCAAAACTGTTACTTTCAGGATTCAAATTCAAAAGCATCAAATGTAGCAGATCTCCAAGGTCAAAACGATTCACACTTCTTAACTAGTGGATCTGCTATACTGATCTCTCGACCGCGGTCGAAAAATGATGATGATGCTATACTGATCAAGTAGGGCTTAGTTTTATGAAAGAAAACACAATAACACACAAAAAGAATGTGGCGATAAGAGTGTTTTCTGCCCGACAGCAACGTTATAATTAGCATTATTGGGGACCATTTACCGTATAGATGAAGATGGATTGAAAATGGCTGAAGTGGTCCTTTAAATCTGCTATAAGCAATAATATTTTTTTTACAATCAGCTATTAGTAAAACGCTCCCACAAATGTAGTCTCTGTGACACATCTATAGGGCTACAATCTGCAATCAAAGATTTTCCTAGAAGCAAAAAAAGAAAAAAAAAAGAAAAGGTCATTAAAATGTTGACATATTATTGCTTATAGCAGCTTTAATTGAAGTTGAAGACACAAGGTGCATCCCTTGCAAACATGCACAGACAAGCACACACGCACGCACGCGCACACACACACACACACACACACACACACACACACACACACACACACACACACACACACACACTTTATTACATGCGCAGTGTGTCTGGATCCCTGGAGAACTCATTAAAACAGGATTCTAGTTCCCCTCTGTTGACCCTCGCTCCACTAGAGCAGCAGTCCTGTCCAACAGTCACAATACTACTGCTGGCCTCAGCAAACCACATACATACACAAAGAAGCATTGTAGTGCACAACTACACTTACAGTACATGCAAACACTATCTCCTTCATGTGCATGTGCACACATGCACGCACATGCGCGCGCGCACACACACACACACACACACACACACACACACACACACACACACACACACACACACACACACACACACACACACACACACACACACACACACACACACACACACACACACACACACACACAGTAGTAATATTCCTCTGCCCTGGTGTCAACCTCTTTGCATTTACCGGTAATACTTCTGATGGTTCAGTTTTAACCACTTAAACCCTGTAGGCCTCCTAGTGGATCCAAGTTACATCTGTACTTGTTTCCCTCACCAAAGAGATTTGGTGAGGTCGCGAGGTCAAGGTCACGTGTCGCAATGCGACTCGTTATGAGCTTGTAGATCAGCAATTTTTGCGAATTGTCCCCCCCAGAATAGGGAGACTGAGGTATCAATGGGTGAGGTTTCCCATCCCCCAACTATGACATTATGAGAAAAATGGCTGCAATGTGAATATGGTCAATTGTTGTACCTTGTGTAATATGAATTCAATTCATTTGTGGATTGGCTTAATGCCTCTTGGGGCGATAGCATGAGATGTTTCTGAAATGCACCGCCATGTTGAGCTAGTAGATGGATTTAAACATACTGCACGTCCGTGTTCTCAGCACTGCTTTGTTTACACTTATGTTTCTTTTACACCGTGACCCCCAACTGAAATGCTCTTGAGTCGACTGTAGGCCTATTGGTTCAAGTGAATTGGGAAAAAGGAGCTCTGCTTGAAAGGCACTCAGTCAATGTGGAAGCTCTATTTCGTTTTCCAAAATATTTACAGAACGTCAAACTTTAACGTTGTCAAAGTTATTTCACAACCGGTTTTATTACTGCTATAGCTAGCAATGTTTTTTTTCTCCCCTCCGCATTGTGCATTAAAACCAGATGCACCACTAAAGGAGAGGCCAGGGGACGAGAGGAGCTCAACTGAGGAGGAGGATAATTCTCATTGGCTGCAGACTGGGGAGACCTCGCCATCTGAACGAGCTGGGTCTGTAATGCATTAGTAAAGGGGATGCCAAAGGTCCACTGGCTTTGGGGGGGGGGGATATAGAGAGATAGTAGAGGGAGAAAGAGAGATAGAAAGAAAGAAAAAGGGGGACAGAGAGTCGGGGGGGCAAACAATTAGACAGGAATCCTACTTCCTTATTCGGTTGTTTTGGGGGCGTGGGTATGTTGTCCTTTTGCACTGGATTGTATAATGTGCTGTTTACTGTGATGTACTGTACTGTACTCTTCTGTAACTGTACCGCACTGTGTTGTATTTAGAGTCCCACTGAGTTTTGTGTCCGATGCCGATCCTTCCAATCAATTTGAAAACGTAGATTTAATTAGAATTTCAATTTCAATTAACTTATGTATTATGTAAAAGCACAAATAACTGTTTTAATACATACAAAAATGTTAAAGTCAACTTTAGTTTATTTAACCACATACGGCATTTTAATAATGACCAATATTAGACTGTTGATAAGCATTATCAAATATTCTGTTTCTCCTCCCATCAACCACCACACAGTCTCCTTTTCCTGCATGGGGACGGTGTGTTTCCAAGCCTTGTCTGAAGAGTAAGTGCCCTGGATGTCCTTGATCAGTGGCTCTCAGACATTTCCAAGTCAATGACTACAAAATGTGTGTTGTATTTGGCAGCGGACCCCAATCTGAAAAGGTTTTGTGCCAGGGACCAAAGTGGAAATCGATCGACTTTAAAACAAATCTCGATATTACACTTTTGAATAGCCGAACGTATAAGTTGTTAAAATGATGGTGATGCTATATTAACTATATACTTTTGCAGGGGACCCTCTGGAACCTGGAACCCCCACCCCCCTTCCCAATGGCCCACTTTGAGAACCACTGTCTTTGATGACATGAGTCCCCTCCCAGTCCCAGCAAGACTGAGCTGAGGCTTGAGGTTAAAAAACACTTTTCTTAATCAGATTTCTTCCTTTGTATTAATTATGAGAGCATAATTAATACAACAGATCTTGTGTGTGTGTGTGTGTGTGTGTGGGGGGGGAAGACAGGTCTCAAAGCTGCTTTCAAACCACAGAAATTGTGATTATGTGGTTGGTCCACTAAACCTCACCAGGATGTGCGCATGGTTTAACCAAGTGAGATATTGCACTGACACTGCAGCTTGACAAGCCAGGCAGGCTCAAACTTTCAAAGATTACACACTGCCGTTACATCACTGCTATTTGCCTCGTGACTGGAATTCACAATTCTCTTGAGTGTGTCTTTCTTTAGAAATCATTCCAGCAAAATGGCTAAAGCAATTGTCGACAAAACGGTGTAGGAAGTTCAGTCTTTGTATTCAGCCTTGTGCTCACTCACGGACAACAAAACGTTCAATTTGTTCGGCAAGGAAAGGCAGCTCACTAATGGCACTTCTGCACTGCATGGCATCGGGCAGAACTCCACTCGACTACTCACCTTTGTTGTTTTTTCCATTGGGAATGAATAGTACCTAACACCTGGTGGTCATTTTAATGGTATCACCTCTGTCAAGGGTACAAGCGAGCTGAGGCAATACCCACAGGGGATGTGAAATCACTGCAGAATACTGACTGGTATTACGTACTGTAGTTGCCATTGTTCTTTAGCTCCCAACTTTTTTCTTTTCGTTTATTTTCCCTTTAACCCCCTCATCTCTCCAATTTAGTCGTTAGGTAAATTAGTTCCTCCCAACACATGCAGTTGTCAGTGACTGCTGTTGTATCCTACTGACTCACCTGCCAGTGGGAGTATGGGAGGATGTAGAGACTTTGTCCTACTCCTCCCGCCCAACACTACCTGCTGACAGGTGCTGCCCGAGCCCAGTACGTGCAGTGAAAAATATCACCCTTTCCACCTGGCTCCCCTCGCCTGAACAGGCCCATTGTGTTGTGTTGTATTGGTGGTGGGCAGGCACTTTACCACTGTGCTGGTGGTGGGCAGGCACTTTACCACTGTGTTGGTGGTGGGCAGGCACTTTACCACTGTGTTGTGTTGTATTGGCCGTGGGCACTGGGCAGGCACTTTACCACTGTGTTGGTGGTGGCAGGCACTTTACCACTGTGTTGTATTGTATTGGTGGTGGCAGGCACTTTACCACTGTGTTGGTGGTGGCAGGCACTTTACCACTGTGTTGTATTGTATTGGTGGTGGCAGGCACTTTACCACTGTGTTGGTGGTGGGCAGGCACTTTACCACTGTGTTGTGTTGTATTGTATTGGTGGTGGGCACTGGGCAGGCACTTTACCACTGCGCCACCCGAGCGTGTGTTGTATTGGTGGTGGGCAGGCACTTTACCACTGCGCCACCCGAGCGCACTTCAGCTTCCTCCTAATAAAGGGATCGCTATTAACTTATAAAAGTATTGCCATCAAAATATACTGATAGTACCAAAAGTAAAAGTACTCAAGCAGAATGTCCCAAGTTGTCCCAGGTTTTCCACTGTATTCATTGTATAATAATCCTTTGAAAATAGCAGATCTACAAGCTCACAATGCGTTGCGATGTGACGCATTGTGAGCTTGTAGGTCGGCTATTTCCAAAAGGCCGAAATGTATATACAGGGCTGAAATGGGTACCGGGTAATGTATGTTTTCTAATAATAATCTAAATCTACAAAGAGTATTCAACTTCAAATTGTAGTGGAGTAAAACTATAATATTTGCCTATGTAGTGGAGTATACCGTAAGTAGAATACTCTATTAAAGTAAAAAGAATACCTCAAAATTAGTTGAGTAAATGCAGTGGAAAAGGAGGTCATTGAGTGGAGTCGAGTTGAGCCAGTACTTTGCAGTGGAATAGTGCCACAACAATACAGGAACAGAACTCAACCAAAGTCAGTCAGTAACCAGATAAACATTGTCCAATACACTCTCAATCTCGCTGCAGTAGCTGATTTGCCTGAATAACAATAACAGGGAGGAGTGAATGGGTGAGAAACAGCTATTTTCAACCAAAATGTCAACACACATTTGAAATGTAAATTAATTTTATCCACATTCTCTTGTATTTAGGTATGCAGTTTTCTTTCCCTCATTCAACCTTCTATCACCTTAAGCGACCTTTGTTTTCCCATAATCCAGGATTATGGTTGAGAGCTGACTGCAAATATCTCTGTAATCTGAACAAACTACTACCCTGTTGGGATACATGATGGTGTTCTGTGTGTCCATCGCCATTCGCCATGCTTGTGGTTACACAACTTATTTCCCCTCATAGTTCCATATAGAGTCTATATGGAACTATGAGCGTCTATAATTATAGACACTTCTCTCTCATGCTCGCGCACACACGCGCGCGCGCGCGCACACGCACGCACGCACGCACGCACGCACGCACGCACGCACGCACGCACACACACACACACACACACACACACACACACACACACACACACACACACACACACACACACACACACACACACACACACACACACACACACACACACACACACACACACACACACACACACACACACACACACACACACACACACACACACACACACACACACACACACACACACACACACACACACACGTTCAACTTGATGCCCCCACTTATTATGGATGTCCACACTGCATGATTTGCATCTGCATCTGCATCTGGCTTGGCTTTCCCCCTCGGCTGTGCCTCTGAGTTAGGCTGGCTTTTTCTGTTGTGTCTGACTCTGTACCCGGAGAGTCAATCTGTCAAGTGAGTGGCGGTACGCCAGCTGCCCACTAAACACAGGCCAGTTAGAGCGTCTCACCACCACCACCACCCCACCCCAGACTGGCCTCCACTCCGCTGCCTCAGCTAACATGTCACTGCCATAAAACAAACCCATCCATCACCACCACAACCTAAAGAAAGTTTGGTAATTTCACGTTATGCTGCCACTGTGTGTCTAGTCCAGTGGTTCCCAAACTGGGGGTCGGGGACACCAGGGGGGTCCCCAAATGATTTTGGGGGGGTCCCCAGATGATTAGCTTAATGTGCAACATTGTTTTCATTAAACAGTAAATGCCACTTTTTTTTTAATATATATATTTTTTATCCCACGATTTTGTAACCCATTTTTCACCCCTGTGTCAATCATCTAATGTGATCCTGGGCTCTACACACCCTCCGCCAACCTGGGGAGAGCAACGGACTTAACTCATGCTTCCTTCATGCTTGAGTGTCCAAGTTGCTCCTTTACACCTGACAGGGGGGAGTTTCCCTGGTTGGACGTAGCGCGTGGAAGGAACACGTTATTCCAACCAGTTCCTTTCCCCTCCATCAGGCGCCCCGGCTGGCCAGGGGGAGGCAGTTTAGAGACCAGGATTACTGCATGTTTTTGTGAGGGTACCTACCTAGGGGACACGGGGAGAACATGCAAACTCCACACAGAAAGGCCCTTTCGCCAACCCCACCTTCGGGTATGGGCACTGATGACGTGGAGGAGGAAACACGCCGCCAGCACCCACAGCACCCCGAGCGGGAATCGAACCCAGGACCTTCCAGCTGTGTAACAGTAAATGCCACTTAATCCAGGGGAAAAGATGTACAGCTATATCTTGCGCCACCCATTACCCCTCATCCCTTATCCCTATACATTTATTTGCCATTTTTTACTATTTTAAAACATTTTAAAATAGTTCAAATAGCTGATCTACAAGCTCACAACATGTGGATGTAGATAATTGGCTCGTGGGGCATTCATTTACGGAGATGCAAGGTTTCTATGCGACAGCAATGATATAATAGACGTAATCCAAATAAAGCTGTCTGCCTCTATAAGCATAAGCATAGACACAAAAAACAAATAATGATTCAATTAAATGTGAAAATATAAATACATACGTTTATAATGAGGGTGGAATGTCGTTACAGTGATATATCTTTCATCTGAATAGTCATTGTAACTCTTTCATACGATTGATTCAATTGTAATGAACTGAACTTCTAGTGACATCTATTGAGTCTACAAGAATCCACTGTGGTCCACTGTGGTGACCAGCTGTTTGAGAAAAGCCAGGTATGAAACTACAGTATATGCAGACTGCACTACTTCCTCTGTTAACCACATTTTCCAGACCAGGTTTTGAAACTCACAGGAGATGGCAGGGCAGCCTTGTGGCCAGTGATGCGTTCTCATTATTTAAATTTGGTTTTAGGCCTAAGTGGGAAAAGTGCAAATTAAATGAGTAATACAATAAGTATATCAACCAGCCCCGAGCAACGACTCTGTCTTTAGTCTATAATTCACACAGTCTGTCTTTTATAATTCCACTTTAAAAATCAAGATTGAACTGCATTCCTATTAACCTCACCAAGGACTTTGTTCCTTAATGAATTTGATTTCCCCTTTAAGTTACATCCCCTTTAAATCTTGTAGCTCTGTTTCCACCCTTGGGTAAGTTCACTGCAGCTTGCCCAGTAGCCCTCCATCTTATGAATTATACATGCTACTGGCTCAGCCAGTCACACAACTAAGTGGGACATTTTTTAAACACTTAAAGTACCGTCACATTTGTTCTGGTCTGCGTAGCATTCCATTCTATACACTGTCACCATCGCCCTGCCATGTGCCCTTGTTCACTCAACCTTCACAGACACACATTAACTCTAAAGATGTGTTGGCAGTGGCACGGACCCAAACGCCAAGGCGGCATACAGTATATAAAAATATGTGGGGGGGAGAGAGAGAGAGCACCTATACTATAGGTGCTAGACCTACTACACATGTAAACAGAGCTGCTATACCTTTAAACACATCTTAAATCTGAAAGGTCTTTTGTATACTATTTAGTGAGGGCAAAAGAAATGCTGCTACTTGTTTCAAAAAAGCTTTATACCCCGTATAACATGTACTAGTATATAACGATGCAATGTGACATAGCTCTGTTTACAAAATGCTGTATCCCCTCCAACTCGACTGTTTTTATATTTTGAAACTTTCTTTGGCAATGTAAACGTATGTTTTCTCATGCCAATAAAGCTCCCTGGAATTAGAGAGAGAGAGAGAGAGAGAAATGGAAATACCAAGACACACCTTATGGAATTGTGTGTTCTTTTGGTTAACGTCACACTTGACTTGTGGACACTCGCGTGATAGTAGCTACAGTCAAACTTCCTGTCTGTTAAAACAAACAGAAGCTATCTCGCCCTCTCTCCCTTCTTCATAATCGTTCACTGATCGTAAGAGAGGCTAAAGTTTGAAATAATCATGATGTTGATTCGAAGTGGTGTGGAGAAGCCCCCCAAGGCGGGCGTTCTTACCTGGAAGACCACCACTTTGCCATCGTCAGCCTGCAGGTAGAATGTCCAGGTGGACGAGATGAAGCTCTGGGCGGAGCTAACGATGTCATTACACCAGCTGCTCAGTGACTCCATAACGGAGGGCTGTTTGGGCCGGTGGGTCAGGGCCTTCAGCTGCACAGGAGAGAGGACACAGCACTGGATCATCGTCAGCACAGGGACATGCACAGGTGTATAGGCTACTGTTTGGTTTTGACAGAATACTGTATCATCAGGGCAGGGAGGTGTACAGGTGTATATGTATGTATGGTGGCTTTGCGCTGTGTCGGCTGTTATTGGTGCCTGGGCTGTCATATATGGAGAAGACACTACTAATAATAATAATAAAGCTTTATATATATAGCACCTTTCAAGAACAAGGTCACAAAGTGCTTAACAACAAAGGGAACACAATAAAGAACACAATAATAATAGCAAAACATTGGATAATAGAAGGAAAATAACATAGGAAAATATGTAACATTCACAACTATAAAGGATTAAAAGCAGCTTTATAAAAATGGGTCTTCAGGAGTGATTTAAAACGAGGAACCGAGTCGGCAATTCTGATTTCTAGGGGCAGGGCATTCCACAGTAAGGGTGCACGAACTGCAAAGGCCCGGTCGCCTATAGTTTTTTTCCACCAGTTCTTATGGTAAGTAGAGCCTTGCCTGAGGATCTCAGCTCGCGGGCAGGCTCATAGGGGTCGAGTAGGTCCGAGATGTAGGATGGAGCAAGGCCAGTCGTGGCCTTGAATGTAAAGAGCAGAATCTTAAAGTCAATTCTAAATGAGATTGGTAACCAGTGGAGGGTGACCAGGATAGGGGTGGTCAAACTTTCTTGCCCCTGTTAAGAGTCGGGCTGCTGCCTTCTGGACCTATTGTAGCCAGTGAATGGATTTTTTAAAAAGACATGAGTAAAGGGAGTTGCAGTAGTCGAGGTGTGAGTAGATGAAAACGTGGATAACTTTAGTTAAGTCGGGGCGTGAGAGGAAGGGTTTGATTTTGGAAATGTTGCGAAAGTGGTAGAATGAGGTTTCTAGCTGCGGGTGTAATGTTCTGGCGTAGGGAACCAAGGTTGCTTTCTAAGCGCGCTCTATCAGAAGGTGGGCCAAATATAAGGACTTCGGTTTTTGTTTGGTTGAGTTGGAGAAAGTTATTGCCCATCCAAACTTGAATGTCGGAAAGGCAGGAGTGCAGTTTGGCTAAACTATTGGTGTCGTCCGGGTTGATGGGGAGATATAGCTGGGTATCATCGAAGTTGAAGTTGAGATTGTGTTTGCGTATGATGTTGCGTGTGTGTGTGTGTGTGTGTGTGTGTGTGTGTGTGTGTGTGTGTGTGTGTGTGTGTGTGTGTGTGTGTGTGCGCGTGCGTGTATACTAGTATACTAGTATACTGTTTGTGTTGGTGCACGAGGCTGTGTGCCTGCATGAGTTTGTTTGCTCACTGGTGTGGACGTCCACATATTGGTATCACATCCAACAACAACAACTACAACATGGCTGTGGTTGACATGGGGCAGAGCCATTCTCACCTTCCTCCTCTTGATCTCAGGTTCAGAAGGCTGGCTGGCACAGCCAGTGCTGCAGGCATCCTGCTCCAAGAGCTTAACGTATGCCTCCTGGCAGGCTGAGAGGCAGTTACACATAGACAGAGGGAGGGAGAGAGAGAGAGAGAGAGAGAGAGAGAGAGAGAGAGAGAGAGGGAGGGAGAGAGAATAAATAAAATGAATGAACATGAAGAAAGTATATGTTTATTTTATTTGAAAGTCAAATACCCCTTGAAACTCGTCGACATTGCAGAATACACAAATTAGATACAATATCTATGAATAAACTGTAGAAATACAAATAAAACAGTGCTAAAAAATATAATACAGGAACAATTGCACAATGTAAGCACAGAGAGGTGGAGAGAGATGGGGTAGAGAGAGAGTGGGGGGTGAGACATGTGTGTTTGGTGCCAATAAAGCCCTTTGAATTGAATTGAATTGAATTGAATTGCATGAAAGAAGTGGTATGAAAGAGGGAAGGAGTATAAAGGAAAGCCAGGGACCCTGGGACACACATAGCTCAAAAAGACAAATGTTGAGAAGGATAGAGAGATATGTGTCTTTATTTGGGTAACAAAGAGGAGAAATTAAGGTGCAGGTTGTTAGTGTATGTACAAAAACAAAAGAGCAGTCATGTCTCTGCCTCAAGTGACTGATTTATATACTGCATTTCATCTCAGCTCAGTGGCCTTGTGTTTAGAGTGTCTGCCCTGAGATTGGGAGGTTGTTCAATCCCTGCAGCATGGCCTGGTTATACTACCAAAGACTAACCACATGGGAATCAATCCCTCCCTGCTTGGCACTCAGCATAAAGGGTTGGATCTGGGGTAAATCCCTGTGACATACTAGTAGCATGTTCAGGCCAGGGGGTGTACTTGTGTACCTGTATATCAAGCCACCTCATGCTACCAAAACTGGAGATAGACTCCTGACCTTAGTGACCTATGAGCCACATGGCTCAGGAAGAGTTGGTTCCCAAGGCTATTTACTAACTTCATTATATGCCATTGCCAACGTTTAAGTCAGTTTCCATTCCTTTGTTTTCCTTATTTGTTTTTTTCTATATTTCTGATGTGATGACAGACAGAAAGACAAACAGAGACAGACAGACATTGTGATAAACAGACAGATCTTACCTCCCTGACACTCCTCTCGGCTGGTGTTGAAGCCAGCATCGCCATTGACAAACTGGCAAATGGAGTAGAGACGGCAGCCACGATGACACGCATTCATTATGGAGTCCTGGGGTGGGCAGAATTAGTCTCATTAGTCACATCACAGGTTTGGTGTAAAACAGGGGGTTAAATTCATTTTTGTGCAAGCGTCATCGTTTTTGTTATTTCCAGAAAGGATAGAAGAAGGACAAGGGGGAAGAGAGATCAATAAAAAACTAACAAATTATTTAGCTATTAGCTACACATGGTAGGAAGTACCTGAGGTCGACATAAGGTGTGGTATAAGGTAAGACATGAAGATGCGTGAGCATAGCAGCAGTGCAGATATTGTCATGCATGTTGTGCAAAGTGACATACTGTAGGCTCTTAAGTAGCACACAAGAACTGTAATAACAAAACGTGACATATCAATGTAACACCTGGCAGTCCCATTAAAAGCTGGCATAAACTGTAAATTCTGAGCTAAAAAAGTAGGCCAGTCTGGCTGCAAGATGAACACAAGGCAATTTGTCTATTTCTATACCAACTCGTGCATAGTCTAACTTCCACTTGTCGTTGGCTGCTTTCCCTGGCCAGTGCAAAATAACAGAACAGCGACTTCTTGTGAAAGAAGAGACAAAAAGATTCTATATTACAGTGTCAAGCATGTCTGACATCGTTTGCGTTTCTTCAATAATGCACAGCCTGGAAGGACTCACATCGACCCGACCTTTCACACAATGAATGCCCCTATGTATTCATGGGAAATTGTTTACGCAAACAGCTAGATTATTATTGTCCCATTATTGTCCCTTAAACCCAATTAGTAGCCTATACACAGAGTGATAACGCACAAGTCACTCATTTATAGCATAATAGCAACGCCAGCAATAATTGTTGACGGTAATTCTGCGGAGTTGTTGTGCTTTGCTGTAGCCAGCCCAGCCCCAGGCGGCCAGGCCTAATCCATTTTGCAGTTGTGCTGCTCAGCTGCTGTGCTCTTCACGCGCTGCATGCCCCTGATGATGTGTGAACACAACCACACCTGAACACAGATCATGAGCTGACAGAAATACTGAAGAGATCTGGCCAGCTATCTGAACCAAGCAAGCTCCTCATCTCCCTCATGCATGCCTCCATCCCAGTCTATATGAGTTAACTTGTACAACTTTCACCCAGAATTTCAATTTATTCATAGACTAATAGGCAATAGCCCAATCAAATTATTTATTTAGCCCTCTTTAAAGGCATGACGCCAACAGTTCTGATCGAGTCCCGTCGGAGCTGCATGCATAAATCCTGTAGGTCTACTACAAGCCCAGGTGCGGGCCCTTACACGTTTAGCTATAAAAGCTTTATTTTATAGGAAGGCTAATGCATGTCGAGTTTGGGAAGAACATTTGGTAAAATAACGAGACAGTGAAGTGTATAGAAGTATTTATATTTTATATCGGCCGAATTGTGCACAATAGCGTCATGATGTCCACAAAGACGCAGCGAAAAATCGGAGCGTTATTAGCGCATGGGTGACCAGTCGGGTTACGCACCAACCCAAACACATTCATAGACTACTAGTATCAATTTCATATTAATAGACTTGCCATGTCAATATAGCATGCAGCCTAATATTGTATATTAGCCTACATTTCGTCCTATAGCCACTGAAACCGAAACGTCGGGCGGTAGCAGGACTGTCAGCTTTGACAATGTACCGGCTACTACTCTGCGGAACAGCCTCGGCTATAGCCTACAGCACAAAGCCTCCTCCAGTCCCCAGCCCAGCCCAGGCAGGGTAACTTACTTTAGCAGGGCTTTTGTTTTTGATGATGAGCTGGCATTGCTTTTTGCAGTAATTGATGTCGCCCAGTTGGTTGTCAAACAGATCTGAGGATGCCGCAGCAAGCCCCGCAAGCACCAGCGACGCCAGCGCACAGAAGCCTCCGGAACGGAGCATTTCAATGCCGGATGGGATCGGAATCACCACTCTGGATTCCGCCAAAACACTGGCTCCCTTTGCGGAGGTGGTGCTGTGCTGGCCGGATGGATGGATGGATGGAGGGTGCTGCTGCCTCAACCCCGATGGACGGCTATCTGCTTCGGTAATCTTCTTCTGCTCTGTCCGTGCTCGTCGTGTCGTCATCGGAGCATCATCACGCACATAGCTGCTGCTGCTGCGCCCCCCCCCCACCACACAGATGGACTCACTCACTGCAGCAGTGTAGCCTATAATATGATGATAATATATGCACTGATGATTGCTTAGGCTATTTATTTACTTTATTAATAAAAATTTACAAACATGGCTAATATAAAGCAGGCTGCGGTGGAAGATGTTCAGCTATAGTAGAATGCTGGGCAATTTATTTTAACTGTTTATTGATTGATCGTTCATTCAGAATCAATGCATCCATTGCACCTTGCATTTAAAGATCAGTTTGGATTACAGGTTTTACAAATATGGCTATGGGTGATGAAAAAATACGTAGCCCGGTCATGCAGGCCTACAAACTGTCAAAATAAACCGATTTGGATTTTGTCTAAAAGAACGGCCAAAATGTGTTTCTGCCTGTCAACATTAAGGATCATATTCATAAGCCTATCTGAAAAGGCACTATAGTCTATACTATAGCCTGAATTTATTCTTCCTCCTTGGGTGGTCAAAACTAAAACTGCACATGATTAAATAAACCTGCCTAATAATAACTATCAGTATGATAGTATCATCGTGGAAATAAACTATAAAATAGATTGTGAATTTACTCCACAGGACCACAGCAGAAAAGAATGTGCCGAGATTATTAGTAATTTAGTAGGCTATAGGGCCTGGCTATTTTCTCATTTTAGTTCCGTTTATTTGTTTTAGGTGGGGTGGGGGGCTATAGCCTGGGAGGGGACACATTTTGAGAGCATTGCAATAATGACTTATGACTGTGTGGGAAGAAGACAAGGGAGGAGCATAAAGTATCAACTTGGATGTTTTAGCTGTTGAGGCGTGCACCAAGCAGAGCCACAGTTGAGTAAAAAGCAGACCCTGTGTGTGATGTAGCTTCATGCCACCGCAGTGAACTTGGCCGTTTGACTTCCTGAGGGAGTTCCAACACTGGATCTGAAAGTATAGAGCTCATTGCCTCAAGTTGGAGAGTCCTGCTGCGCAACCTAGCCTTCCAACTTTGCCTCAGTCTCACGTCTATTTGGAGCTCGAACTTGGGGGGAAAAAAGGACAAGAGCAGGGAGAAAAAAGTGCAGAAAAAAGCCTAAATACTGTGCACGACAATGATATCCTTGCTGTTTCTCATCCTCCTTGTTCCACATGTGTTGTTCACCTCGACACGTAAGTACAACACTTAAAAGATTTGTTCTGCGTGGAAGCCGACAGGACACGTTTCTGTCGGCTGAATGCTGTGAGCAGTGAGCTAGATGTTTCTGTCGGCTGAATGCTGTGAGCACTATAGATGGGAGGCGCGCGCTAGCCCATTAGTCAACACATTGTCAGATACTGAAGCAGGCTGTTACAATTTGCCCTCTTATCATATGGATTACATCATATTTAGGCTACAAAACACTGAAAACTAATTATGCAAATTTCCTGCAAACCCTTGAGCCATTGTTTAATATGTAAACCGTAATGTAGTAAATTGAATGACACCACAGTCATATGGCTGTGATTAGTAGGCGTTATTGACTAACTGGATCAAATTGACATTGGCAACAAGGCCAATTAGAGATGGAGATTAAGCATTTAATTAGATAAATTGCGATAAATCAACCGTCAACGTATCAGACCTTTGCATGAAATGCAAACATGCTTTATCTGACATACAGTATGCTATATGTACACTACAGGATATGCATTAGGCATTAGGGCTAATGTTTTGCTGATCCAGAAAAGTAGGCTACTGCATTATAAAGGTAGAGCAAAGTCATATAGTTACTTACATATAAGTATGTTTTGAATTAACCATGGAATATGTACAGTATGTGGATTATGCTCAATTTACAGTTTTTCACTTTACAAAATACTTATACTGCACTGCATGATGTAAATAGCAGATATACAAGCTCACAACGTGTAACATTGTGAGGCTTTGTGAGGTTGTCGATCTGATATTTACTGAGCATGACACCAGTACAAAACTATAGGCTATAACTGAGACTTGCATTCCCTGAGTCCTGGGTTCTGCCTGAGGGGATGTAATACCATGGCATTATCATCTCTCTCAGTACATAATATCCACATAAGTCATAAGTCCAGTGAAGCAGGAAGCAACATATTGGCACATATGTTAGAAAGCTTGTCCACCGCCCACCTAGAACACAGTTAATAACACATTATCTCCTGAATCTCCCCGAAGGCACCCAGTGGTAACATTCGGACACAGCACTGCTCCTCAGAGCATTTCATATATAGGCAAGGCATCAATCACAATACAGGCTTCGAAACAAGTGCAAGAGGGGTAGCAGCATGGAAAAACCTTTAAGTCCCTCACGAGGGTGACCTTTTTTAAGTGGTCCTACCCGGGGACCATAAATTCAGTTCATCATTGGGTCATAAATCTTTTCTGTGCTCCTGCACCAATGCATTGTAGCCCAAAAGTTACATCATGTGTTCACTGTTCTCTGCAAACACAAAGCTTTCATAAAGGGACTTCTCAAAATTCCAATGCGACAACCAGACTCAATAGATGGCTCTGCAAAACGTGGTAATTGCATCTCATGCTTCACCAGGAAATGGGTCTGTTCGCAAAGACTGAAACTAATCAAGCAACAAAGAAACAGATCAGAGACTTTCTCCTGTATACTGTACATGCTTATTGTATAACAATCTACTACACTGTAAGTGATTCTGAATACGATAAATGCCTAGATAGAATATTAACTGCCTCAAATTGTGCATGTTTGTGTGTACATGTGTCTGTCTGTGTGATTGTCTGTGTTGGTGTGTTTGTCTGTGTTTGTGTCTGTGTGTATCTTCCATGCGTGCGTGGTGTGCGTGTGTGTTAGGGCTTTGTGTCTCCATATCTCAACACCCAGAGGTGGCGGTAATCTTCCCCCAGGACCCCGCAGTTCATATTGGTTCCAGTCTGACGGCTACATGCACAGTGAGTGCCGAGATAGCGGGCCTCCACATAAACAAGCTGTACTGGACCCTGAACGGCAAACGTTTGGCCAGCAGCACCTATGGGGCGGTGAGCCCCCGCGCCGTGAGTGTCACCCTTCACCGCCTCAACGGCTCCCAGCAACAGTCCGGAGACAACCTGGTCTGCCACGGAGGAGATGGCCACGTCCTGGCCGGCTCCTGTCTCTATGTGGGCCGTAAGTTCTCGCTATACAGAGGCTCTCTCTGCTGTACGTACAGTATAGAACTGTATATAGTTGGGGCAGAAACCTCCTATCTCCATATTCAAACTTTGTGTTTTTTCTTAAATGAACGTCCTACTTCGTCATACTACAGTGTCACACAAAAGTAGCAGATCTTAGAGCTTGTTGATCTGCTACTTTTATTCTTTTAGATTTTGAATGAATTTGGATCCTGAAAAGTAACAGTTTTGGACATGAGGTTTCCACCCGACAGAGACCATATACAGTATGCATGTGCAGGTACTTGCATGACGCATGAATGCCTAATAGAGTTGGAGCACACATGCAAACCTTTTTTTTTTCACAGTTTTGTTTATTCAAGATTCAGGGTATACAGTAAATCAAATAATGACAGTATATGTGACACACCCATATGGAACATATCAAAGAGATAACGCAAACTTGAAGGACTTGTCTCAAGCAAGTTTAAAATCTCTAAGTTGGTTTTCATACCATACCTATGACCTCAAAAACTGTCTGCGACTCTGCAGTAATGTTAAGTACACCATGAGTCGTAGTCAATGAGCTACCTGTAAACATGACTGTTTGAGATTCAATGTACTGTATTGTAAATAATTGTACTGTAGTGATGCAAGGCAACAAGGAAAACACATGTTCTTGTTCATTTGAATTGATAGAATGCTGTAAGGCTCACAAATGCAATCTTTTCATAGGGTTTTGTTGCATAAAAGCCCTTTTGATTATGATCTGCCTTCTGCTTGCAATGCCATTAAATCCTTTTATATGACTACCCTAATCTTCTCTATCTTAGTGTTGGCTTACTTGATGGAAGGAATGTTTTACATGACAGGATGGAAACCATGGTTGACTTAAAATGGATTCTGTTTTAAATGTACAAAAATGAAGGTCAAAAGATGTCTGTGTCATTTGAAATCAAATTATTAGAGGGTCAAAAGAATTACAAAAAAAAGGTCAGCTAAATGAAAGAAAATTAGAGTTTAGAGTAGAGTGCAGAACTGAATGAAACAAAGCAGAACAGAACAGAGCTGTTTGGGACACAAAATAAATAGCAGAATAGAGTGGAACAGAATAGGACAACTGAATGAGAATGAGATTAAACGAAACAAAACAGAGAATGGAATGAAATGGAATAGAATAGAATAACTCTATTATCCAGTATAGCGTTGTAATGTTTTCAGTTCATTAAGGAACATTCTCTTCCATTTCCGCCTGATGCACAGTGCCTCCAGAGAAGCCGGTCAACCTCAGCTGCTGGTCCCGAAACACCAAGGACTTGAGCTGCAAGTGGAGCCCTGGGGGGCAGGGTGAAACCTTCATCAGAACCAAATACACCCTCAAGTACAAATTGAGGTGAGACCCCCAGACCTGCTGCAGCTCACAAGGTGATCACCTAAGACAACACCACTTTCACCATTCAGGTAGATATACAGTGCATCGTCTCTGTCGGGTGGAGACCTCATAATTATGTCCAAGAAATGTTACTTTTCAGAATTCAAATTCCAAAGCAGCAAAAGTAGCAGATGGACAAGCTTGAGGCTGCATCGCGTCGCGCCATGTTTCCAGCTTGCAGATCTGCTACTTTTGATGCATTTGTGTGACGTTGTAGAATTATGGAGAGGTTTCTGCCCGACAGCAACCATATACAGTACATCTTCGATGTCGGGCAGAAAGGTTGTTTCTCCATATTTCATATAAATGAATACCCCATTTAATACTTTGTTGTAGGACATTGTTGTGAAAATAGCTAGGCCACATAAACCACTTGAACCTTAGCATCCTTATCCGTGCAAGCTCACATTGCATCAATGCATTGTGAGCTTGTAGATCAGCAAATTGGACTATTGTTAAAATTAATATATATTTGCAATATCTTGCAATTTTCTGAAAGTTTTATTTAATTTAATTTAATTATCTTTTGAAGTTTTTGGAAAGATTTCATATGACATGCCCAAATGATGAGAACTATTAACAAGAACTGACTAAATAACACACATTGGATCCGTTAGACTTTGGAACACATGGTATTTTTTCCATTTCCTATTGACCTGTAACACATACCTTACATTACTACTCCGGTATGGCGATTCTCACCACAGATTCATTTTATTTGTATTGCACTTTTCATTCACAGGGAATCTCATGGTTAAAACATATAATCAATCACAGAAGGTTAAAACAGGGTTATCGAAAATAAAAAGAATCAAGTGCAAAAACGACAATTTAACACGAGAAAGCCTTCCGAAACAGGAACGTTTTCAGGCCTATTTTAAAAGAGTCAATAGTCTGCGGCACTCTCAAGTCCACGGGGAGGCTGTTCCACAGGCGTGGTGCTGCCGAGCAAAAGGCCCGGTCCCCCATGGTGCGCAGATTGGTGTCAGGAACCTGGAGCAGGAATTTGTTTGCAATCTGAGGGTGCGGGTGGAGGGTGTTTTTTGGAGGGTTGATTAGTTCCTGTAGGTAGGGAGGGGCGTGTCCGTTTATGGAGTTGTAATGTTTATGGAGGTGTAAATCCGTTTAAAGAGTCTGTAATTATTTCTTAAATGTATTGCTTTTGTGCTATGACTCCGAGTGGCCCAACCAGTGAAAACATAACAGCAACATCCCGAGTTGAGTCCAACACTGGGCCATGTGTTGCATGTCATGCAGCCTCTCGTTCCTGTCTCCCTCCACTGTGCTGTCAAAGAAAGCCGAAATGCTTGAGGAACTGTCAAAATGTTTACGGTCTTTGTCAAAGGTATACGTGGTTCTAGTCTCTGTTGTGTCTTGGGCCAGGTGGTATGGACAGGAGAAGGAATGCGAGGACTACACCAGCGTGCACCAGCCATATTCCTGCTACATCCCTCGCGATCTTGCCCTCTTTACCCCGTATGAGCTCTGGGTGGAGGCAGACAATCAGCTGGGCTCAGCCAACTCTGACATCATCACCTTGGACATCCTGGATGTAGGTGAGTCATTCAGTCTGGTCACAACTAGAAACAGACAACTTATCCTTAAGTTCTCCTTTCTCCTCTCCTCTTATGCTCTCATTTAGTTTCTCCTCTCTCCTGGTTTCACTCATACGCTGTATTCCTTCTTGTTATCTTTTTGCTGTCCAGATCTCCTGCATAATGGCTAACATACTTCCCTGTGCAAAGTGGGGTTTTATGGTGTTACTGTTCCATCCATCCACACATCCCCTATAACTGTGTAATGGGTTCAACTTCTGGCTGAAACTTAAAGTCAAACTA
Source organism: Protomyctophum bolini (assembly GCF_963924005.1). Lineage (NCBI taxonomy): Eukaryota > Metazoa > Chordata > Actinopteri > Myctophiformes > Myctophidae > Protomyctophum > Protomyctophum bolini. The sequence goes on along the minus strand of NC_137869.1, from coordinate 27,821,045 downwards.
AATTGTTGTAAAAGATAGCTGCACATCAGACGCTTGGCAAATCACTTCACATCAGTTTCATGATAAGAAATGTGCTGATGTTTGAAACATAAACGGTGTTTTAACATAAGGTCCTTATGGTGCACACTAGGCCTCTCTAGCCTTGATACCTATTGTCATAAACTCCACTGAATGCTACAATTTATCAAGAGTCAGAGGTAGTTGATTCGAATGTTATCAACCGGTAGGTTACTTATCAAGACCATGCAATGGAGCCAGTAGGCTCTACTGGAGCGGAGACGTTGTTGTTGTGTTGTCGACATGGCATTGGTCGCGTTGTCTGACTACTAACCAATGTGCCGATTAATCAGATCATTTTTTACAAAAATATAGAAGCTGATATGGCAACTATGTTGACAATACTGTCTCGATAATCATGTTATAGATAATCAAGTGTCTTTTCAATCATGTTCTAGACCTTTTTGTAAATAATATGTATATTGCTTTCAAATCATTTTTTAAAATGCTTTGTTGTACACAGGTTGAGGTCTCAAATAAGCCATTTGGGCTTAATTGCCTCCTCATAGCACTTTCCTTTTTTATTTTCTACGTATTTTCCCTTTTGTATTATTTTTATACTGTGCTAAATAAAGTAAAATTAAATCAAAGCCCTAACTCTAAAACTTACGTTAGTCTTAACCGGCCACGTAAGTAAATATGAAGTGAAGTTGTTGTATAGCGCAGTTTCACAATGTTTTCACTTCGGTGGTGTAATTTCACTTATGCTTTTCCTAATCGCAGGCAGTAGGCTCCAGTAGAGGTCTTGATAAGTAACCTACTGGTGGTGATTATGGGTTGATAGCAAATCATGGATCAAAAACCGATGAGATGGCACCTTTGTGATATTAAAAAAAAACACAACCTTTTCACGTTTGAAAATGTTGTGGTTTTCTCTACCATCAAATTGTTTTTTAAATGTTTACATGTTTCATCTTTGTTCTCTGGACTGGTTGATAGTCTTCCGAGCTCTGGTAGAGCAACTACACGAGCCTCAACAAGTGGTGGTAACTGTATTGTTCCTAGGTGTAACAATTCTTTCGGACTGTCTGCCAGTCTGTAAAGGCCGTGGGCAAACCTTTTGAACTTTTTTTAAATTAAGCTTAAGCAGATACAGGCTATGAGAAAAATACATTCAAAGAGCCTATCAATGATCTGCAGCTACTCAGTCATGTCTAAACTGAATGTTGGATGAATGACAGTCCTTGAGCTTTGTGGGATTAAAGTCACATACTGAGGAGGTGTTTGTTCAGCCTCTTCTTGAAGGCGTGAACACTGCTAGATGTAATGTCTCCAACAACCACATGGGGAAGGCTGTTCCATGTCCTTATAGCAGAGTGGAGAAAGCTCCTATCAAGGCATTTGGTGTTTGACTTGGGGATTTCCAGGGCGTTGTATACTTGGATTAATGCAATTAAACATAATTCCCCAACTGGGATTTCTTTTGATTTTTAGTATGTTGTTCTGGTGACCTCATAGAAATGGTCTGTGAAGGAAAATCTTTTGTTACAATTACTTTCTTGTGAAACGCTATTTTGCCTGGACTATTGGTATTACTCTCCAGGTGATTCGACCTGAGGTGTGAGCTTGAGGTAGTAGTGCTTTGAGGTCCACTGGACAGTTGGGAGTGTGCATCTTGTAGAGAACAGTTGTTGCTGCAACTGTTCGGCGATGACTCAGCTTGCTGATGGCGTACTGCTATAGGGCAAGGTCCTCATCTACCCCAATGATTTTTAAGGCCTTTTTTGGATGAGGTCCAACTGCCTGAGAGTGGTCAGAGAGGCGTTCATCCAGGCTAGGCAGGAGTACTCCATGATGCTCCTGACCTGGGTTTTGTAGATGTTGGCCCTGCCTTTAGCATCAAGCTTGTTGGCCAGCTTGCGCAGTGCTCCAAGACGTTGTCCAGCGCGTCTGCAGATGTTGGACAGATGGCTGGTCCACGTAAGTTTGCTGTCTATGCAAAGACCCAAAACCTCCATCTGCTCGCTGAGCGTGATCTTGGTGGTGCCAAAGAAGAGATCCGGTCAAGATGGATTCCTCATTCTGGACAGGATTATGGCCTTGCACTTGCTGGGCTCGAAAGTGACCTTCCAGGCATCAGCCCACTTCCGAATGTTCTCCAGATCTTTGTTCAGGGACGCAGCCACCTCAGGCCCATTTGATGATGTTATTGGTGTGAAGATGGTGGAGTCGTCAACTCCTTGCCTACAGGTCTAAAACTAGAGACGGATGGAAATGTGTTCTACAGAGGATTCAAACTATGGTTGAAATCAAATCAACTATGCTCACGTATATATGTATGTATGCATGTCTGATTGGTTACCTGAGTGATTATGTTTACTTTTGTTTTATAGGTCAATGGAATGGGTATTGTAATTTAGTTGTAAAATATTATTAGTATAGTATATTATTATTAGATTAGATGCATTTGCATGTATTATTTGTAAACCAGGGACTGGGGTTGCAAATTAGCCTTGGCTATAAATCCTATGTACAACGCAACGGTTTCATGTTTTTTACAGAAGCGGGTGCAAGAGGATGGGGGTTGTGGGTGTGTGTGGGGGGTTAATTGCATCACAAACCTATACCCTCAAATCCCCAATAAATGAAACAATAACCTGTGGAATTCTTCCATCTCAATGTCCTGTCCCCCCTAAGGGTGAATTTGATAGAACAAATAAAGATCATCAACATGCGCACAACAAGGCTCAGTGGATATGAAGGGAAGTTAGGGAACAATGGATTTCTTTAGAAAAAACACTAATGGCCTGGGCCATGGCTGGTAATCCAGTCTGGCAGTGTGCCGCGGGTTCGACTCCCAATCCTGACGGCCCTTACTGCATGTCTCCCCCCCCCCCCCATCTCTCTCCCCATTTTCTATCAGCCTACTGTCTGTCCCTACATAAAATATATAAAAATAAATAAAGGCAAAAGCCACAAAAAAAACTTTAAAAAAAGAACAAACACTAACGGGAAGGAGTTTAACAAGACATTTTCATATGGCGGTCTAAGTTGCTTTTTTGTGACTCATTCCCAGCCTCCCTCCCTTTCTTGCCCACCATCAGCTCCATGAACTGGCGCTTGTCTGTCTCTTTGTGAGCTTTGTTGCAGTGGGAAAGCAATGTTTTATTTAACACTTTGAAGTGAGGATCCTGCAGAAAGCATACATGACTGGGAGGAGTGGAGCACACAGAACTGACCTGATTATTCTAGTGTTAAAAAAATCACACCCGTGTGAAGTGAGGGGCGCTCTTATCATACGTCATCATACATGATCTCATTCTGGCCAATCATTTGTCTTTTAATAATAATTCACAACTATAAAGGATTAAAAGCAGCTTTATAAAAATGGGTCTTCACGAGTGACTTAAAACGAGGAACCGAGTCGGCAATTCTGATTTCTAGGGGCAGGGCATTCCACAGTAAGGGTGCACGGACTGCAAAGGCCCGGTCGCCTATAGTTTTTTTACACCAGTTCTTATGGTAAGTAGAGCCTTGCCTGAGGATCTCAGCTCGCGGGCAGGCTCATAGGGGTCGAGTAGGTCCGAGATGTAGAATGGAGCAAGGCCAGTCGTGGCCTTGAATGTAAAGAGCAGAATCTTAAAGTCAATTCTAAATGAGATTGGTAACCAGTGGAGGGTGACCAGGATAGGGGTGATATAGTCAAACTTTCTTGCCCCTGTTAAGAGTCGGGCTGCTGCCTTCTGGACCTATTGTAGCCAGTGAATGGATTTTTTTGAAAGAAGAAGAAGAAGAAGAAGAAATGCGTTCTGGTAAATCAAGTTTACCAAGGGTAACTGGACTAAGCATCAGATACTTGTTTACAGCCAGGCCCACATGGAGCATTTCATGGTAGAGGTTCAATGCCTTGTCCAAGGGCACTTCAACGGTGGTAATTTTAACGTGTCGGATCGCTGATTCGAACTGGCGACCTTCCGGTATCTAGACCGCTCCGCAATCCACTCGGCCACCGCTGCCTGTAAGACATGAGTAAAGGGAGTTGCAGTAGTCGAGGCGTGAGTAGATGAAAACGTGGATAACTTTAGTTAGGTCGGGGCGTGAGAGGAAGGGTTTGATTTTGGAAATGTTGCGAAGGTGGTAGAATGAGGAATGGACAACCTTTTTTACATTCATTATCAATGGCATTTAATGTTTGTGTTAGGACAAAGTTTGTGTTTACACGCACACTAAAATCACAAACCAAAATCACACTTGTAGGATTTATCATCATACATCATCATATATAATCCTCACTTTTCTGTCCTCACTTTTTGAGGGGTGCCAGCCCCTCCTATAGCTTTTGTCCCCACAAAATATCCGCAACACAAACATTAAAGGCCATTGACAATGAAGTGTAACTTTACGTCATCTTGTCCCCACACGTCTCATATTTGCCATCGACAATGAAAAGAGAAATTAGGTCAAATGTCCGCCAAATATGACGTAAAAAACAGGCATTCTATTTGGGCAGTATGAGATGATTCATGATGATGTATGATGATAAGAGCGCCCCTCACTTCGCACAAGCATTAAATTCCCATTGACAATGAATCGAGAATTTTATGTCATAGAGTCTGAGCAAATAGACATGTTACGTCATAATGATGTACGATGATAAGAGCGCCCCTCACTTCACACAAGTGTGATTTTTATCCTCATTACGTACTTTGCTCAGCCAATCAAATCATCTAAATTCCGTGCTCAGCCAATCAAATCATCGCTATTACCGTATTCGCACAAACACACAAAGCTGGGCATTGGAGGGGCTAGTGCCCCTAAAAAAATGAATCTGAAAGTCAATCACCATTCACCAACTGGAGTTCTGATTCTGAACATTATTTTTTTTGCTGGAGAGACCCCTGTTACTGAACAAACACTGTAAATAGAAATTATCAGAATATAGAGCTACAGGTATTTAACACTTATTTTACAAAAATATAAATGATACATAGCTTGCAGAGTTAGTTCAGTCAGATATACTCGAGGGGTTTCATACCGTGCTCAAGGGCGCATACTTAGGTCACATTCTAACCTAATACTTCGGTAGACTCATGCGTATGGGCGGAGATTTTGGGATTCTTGCATATTTAATTTGCTGCAGTTTGCCTTCACACTGTCATCTGTAGCAATTGTAAACGCAGCAGGGGGGACCTTTATCAATGTGTTCCATTCATAAACCTAGCCTACAACACAGCCTACAACACAGTGAAATCTATGGTGATAAAATTATACTCATAACGTGCATGTGTCGTGCCGTCTGGAACTGGACCCCCACCCCCCAGCTCTCTCGCTCTCTCACTATACACATGCAGCCACGCCACGCACTGTTGGGCATGGAGGCACAGAGCTGAGCACACCGATATAACAGACAGCAGCGCAAAATGTTTACAAGTTTACAAGTCGAGATGAAAGTCCCTGCTCTCCAGTCCCCACACAGTGACAGCTCCATGTTTACGGCACAGACAGACAGACAGACAGACAGACAGACAGAATATTCTGTAGGCTAATAGGCGCAGCAGGATTCGTTTTAATCGCAGCAAAGCTCTCTGGTGAGAATGTGACCATATACTCAAGGGGTTAATATGCTTACCACCCCAGCACCACCGATGGGCTCTGTTATTTATGTTGGGGAGGGGGGGGGTTATGCAGCAGAGCCTAACGCCAAGATAAAATATTGTATTCTATAATGAATAAATAGGTTAAATCTATCCGTGAGTTGTCTGACTGAATTTATATTGTGTTAATCCCTGTGAAGGTATTACACCTTGGAAGAAATAAAGGAAAAGAATACACATATACATTATTTACTGAAATGGGAGGGAAAGCCTCACAGAAAAACAAGAGTTTATATTCCCAATCCCAATTTAACTTGAACATAAAAACCTCATTACTGTATATATTACACACCACTTGCTTGTTGAAATTATTCAGTAAAAAGGAATGGATTTGGATATACAGTAAAATGAATTCACCATTAAACAAATTTTCTTTACAAAATACTAATAAATCACTGATCAGTTAAATTATTCTCTCTCTCTCTCTCTCTCTCTCGTATGGTGTATATTACTCCATAATGAACAGCTATATTTATAAATATATATATATATATATATATATATATATATATATATATATATATATATATATATAAGTAAAGGGACATTTAAGTCGAGCCTGAGTGCACATTAGCGAGACAGTGTGTTTGGCTGATAGTCATACGAGGCATTCATCATCGAGACCATGTTTTATTTAAGTGGAATGATGACAGTGTCTGCATAGAGAGGATGTCTGCCCTGTACAATACACTGCACATTTGGGAGGAGAATTCTTCTCTTGCTTGCTCTCAGAGTTCACAGGGTGCTAGCTTACCCGACTCAGCTCTGTATATGTATATATAATATATACTGTACGGTTGCATTGCAACAAAAATGATTGAAGCACCAATTATAGCAAAAAATGAGGGATGTGGTGGATCAGTTCAGAATAAATCACTAAAAAAACAAATACCGTAAGTTTAGCTGACATGTATTAAACAGCTGAGCAAATAAAGCTTCAAATAACAAAACATTCACTTAAACAAAACAAAATAAAATAACACAGCCTAAAAAGGTTTACACTAAATAAATTAGTGTCCTGGCACTATTCATAATCTAAACCCAAATGTCCAAAAGAAAGCAAAATGCAAACCAGTCTATGCCTGAGTGTGGTAAGTTATTCTCCTCTTACCACCCTGGAAATGAATGTCTTGAAACCTTTAATAGAAAGTCTTGATCCAAGAAATCCAGTAATCCACAACAGAAAAGTGCACTTCATCCAGTGGTAGTGCAGGTATCCAAGATCCAATAGAAACTAGTAAAACTTGGGAAATAATCCTCTTGCTCCAAAAGTAGCCTGTCTCTCTCTCTGTTCCCCCTGGACTGCCAGAGCCACACTCTCCACGTGCCACAAACATTGTGAGTGCCAATCAGTCAATCAGTCTAACCTGATAGGTGAGTCTTGGGCGGGGTTTCTCAATATTCACCAAAGCCATATCATGAACAAATTAATAACTCAATGGCCTCTTATAGAACATACTATAGATCAGAAGATTAATAGGAAATAAGAAAGCACATCGTAATTAACAAAAAATCATAGAAACACATGTAACTCTGGGCCAGGGGGGCAGTGAAGCCAATAGTGTCTGAAGCCAGTAGGAAATCCTGACTTCCTGAAAGTTCATATAATGGCCTGTTGTGGCGCTGTCATTGGGCCCAAAAAACCCAGAAGCTCCATAGAGGTCCATGTATTTGGGCCCAACTTCACCTAGACTGTATTACCTTAATAAACTTGGTCATGAATACTTTCTGCTTCCAGTCACTAATTTAAAGTCTCATTTCTCATGTCATAATATTCTTTTGGGAAAATTATGGTCCCATTTATTAATTAAATTACCATAAAGTCGAGTATGTTCTGAGGGCTACCTTTACAGTCTATGATCGGGATCCAACCCCCGCTCGAGTCAAAATAAAAACCAACGAAGAAGAAGGGGGGAAGTCTGGGCCAGCCAATGGCCAGCTGGGCCCCCCTGACAATGTGTCTGTTTAACTCCCTGTTTGTTCAGTGACCACGGACCCCCCTGACAATGTGTCTGTTTAACTCCCTGTTTGTTCAGTGAAAACGGACCCCCCTAACAATGTGTCTGTTTAACTCCCTGTTTGTTCAGTGACCACGGACCCCCCTGACAATGTGTCTGTTTAACTCCCTGTTCAGTGACCACGGACCCCCCCTGACAATGTGTCTGTTTAACTCCCTGTTCGTCCAGTGACCACGGACCCCCCTGACAATGTGTCTGTTTAACTCCCTGTTCGTCCAGTGACCACGGACCCCCCTGACAATGTGCTGGTGAGTCGTGTCGGAGACCTGGAAGACCAGCTGACTGTCCGCTGGGCCACTCCCCCTGCCCTCAAGGACTTCCTGTTCCAAGCAAAGTATCAGATACGATACAGGCTAGAGGACAGCGTGGAATGGAAGGTAGGGGGTCAACAGCCACATGCACAAAACTAGGGAAAAACCTTTGAGTGCCAATGGAGTATGACTCTCAAGATAGTTTGGTTTTGCGTTGTGGCAAAACAAAGTTACTCAGGAGAGCTACCTGATCTGTCAGTTGGGAGCACCACAGAAGTCACTTTCACACCCTTTAAGACCCGGATATATTTCTACTTGCAAAAAAGAGATTTCAACCGTACTACTACTTTGTACTACTAGTACTTTGCACATTTATAAGCCTGAATAATAAATAAAACAAGTTCTAGACATTCTAATGATCACAAAAATTACAGGCATTTTACTTTTTACAGGGTTAAAGGTCAAAGGTTAGAAATCATTAAAAAGAGTCCAGAGATTTTGAAGTTGTGTGAATTTCTGCCTCTGTGGGGGTACTTATATGCAAATATCATGACCAATGGCATTGCAAGACTAAACAATGAACATCAATGATGAAGTTTAGGTGAGAAAAACATAATACAACCAAAAAAAATGTGGCTATGGCTGCTGTAAATAATGTTAATAATAATGTAAATAATGAAGTACAACGTGGGTCTTGCAGAAACTGTGCATACATCCGATGCTGTACTGTATACTTCATTGACCAGAGTCCCCCAGTGTTCTATAATAGGCTAGGCCCATTTTCCCCCGCTATACATCAAATATCTTTGTTGAAAATATCCGATTGACAAGCTGACAACGCATCACATTGCGATACATTGTGAGTTTGTAGAGCAGCCACAGAATCTTATTAGAATAAGGACACTTGGATTCAAGTGGTTAATGTGACCTAGCTGACTAATTTGGGATGCTTTACTCTTATTTCTGTTACACAAGCAAATGTTTTTAGTTTGATTGGATTGCCCTCTTCTTGACATTTTTGTAAAAGATGTTTTTTTGTCATGAGAATCTATGCGTTGATTTAGGCTTGGCCGTTCTCAAATGTCTTTTCCATTTGCTGTCTCACAATCAGATAGTGGTTGACGTTGGTAACCAGACGTCGTGCCGACTGGCAGGCCTGCGCCCCGGGACCGTTTACTTCGTCCAGGTGAGGTGTAACCCAGTGGGCATCTTCGGATCCAGGAAGGCTGGCATCTGGAGTGGCTGGAGCCACTCCACTGCTGCCTCCACACCCATCAGTGGTGAGTACAGATACTACTGGAGGACCTGGAGAATGTGTCTTGATGCCGTTTATGTTACTTAACTGTGGTGAAAGGCACGGAATTCATTAGAGAGAGAGAGAGAGAGAGAGAGAGAGAGAGAGAGAGTGCGTGTGTGTGTGTGTTGGTGTGTGTGTCTGTCAATCCAGGGGGGTATGCTGCCAGTAAGACAAGAACAAAGAATATTTTTCATTTATTTGAATTAACGAAAATGAAACAAAATCTGGCATTTGTGCAGTGCAATAATATGATTCATGAGTTTGCTTTCATGAAAGGTTTAATACCTCATGGGCAAAATGCTTTATGACTTTTTAATACCTCCCAAATCCACCATATACAACCGAGTGGTGATCTTTCCCTTCTAATAACCTTTCATTGCCAATTAAAAGCAGAAAAACAATGGCCTTATCCGGATACAACATCCTGGAGCAAGTAGATCCAAACCGCATGTGACCTCAGCCTCAAAGCAAACATCAATACGCTCGCTGCCACGATAAAGATCTTTTAGACGGAGGATTAAAAGAAATGGCAAAAGGCCAACGGGGATATTTGATAGATTTTTGTCGTTAGTCTGCAAAGATTGATCAAGTTAAAATGCTGCTTGTCTGTCAGAGGTACACGCAGGGCCCATAAACCCTGAGTGGAAGCAGGTTTGAGACCACAAGGAGCAGATAATGAGTTACATAGGTTGTGTGGTATTTGATCCCCAGAGAGAGGAAGTCGTTATCAGGCTCTGTTGTTCACCATAAGGATTGACTGTGGCAGGCTTTTGGCTTTCAGTAGCCTTCTCTACACACAACTATGAGTAGTCAGGGATGCGGAGAGCTCAGAGTTTTTCAGAGTGCCTCTTAAATACAAAACCGTATTTCTTGGATATAAAAATGTCAATTTCATGTAGATTTTACTAATTGAATTAGGAATAAGATCCATTTAGTATGCTTCCGAGATAACATCACCCTGTTTGTTATTGCGCGTCTATGAAACCGCAATAGTCACAGTACTGTATCAATCATTGTAAACAGATGGGGGGGGGGGATGCTGAACACATTGCCAGAATCCACATTGTTTGTGGAAAGTGTGAATGTGAGACTTTTTTGTGTGAATGTGAGAATGTGAGATATCTTGCCAATATTTGGAGTTACATCATGTTAAGGCAACAAACCTATCCCAGTGTTTAACTGTACATTCGATCAACATCAGCATCATCAACTATATTCCAGACTCTTCGTCTAATAAAATAAAATAAACTAGTGTAAAAGATGGTACAGTTGGAAGTTGGAACTGAATCCATACTTAATTCACTAGTATGCTTATTTTCTTACTAACAGAGTACAGAGGGTGAAAGTGAACATAACCCTCTCCTCAGCAGGGTTCTGGACTTATGAATAGAGACGGCACCCAGAGGAAACCCTGAGGCGAAATGGACATAGTGGCCGAATTTGGTATTGCAGCGTGGGTCCAAACATGAATGCGCTGGTCCGTTGACTATCATTGTGCACGTTCACGACGGACGCACGCTCATGCGCGTTCAACGGCAGCGCGTTCATGTGTTTGGGCCCAATCACTATTGCAATCCATCCCAGAATGCACTCTGTTCCTACCCGGAAGGAGGAGTGAAATCGCCTCATGCGCTTTTGAGCAACTTAATGCAAGTGGATGGAAGGAGAACTTGGATGCCATCTCTATTCATATACTATACTCTAAGGTTCTGGAAGCTCAGCTGTCTGAATGTCGCACTTACAAACCAGACACTGGCACTGTCATAACAGACCAATACATTCTAAAGTACGTAGATGATACAGTTTTGATTTCTCTCTTAGATAGTTCCAGTGATCCTGGACTTCACAAACACACAGTAAATAAGATGGTTGAGTGGAGTGATAAACGCTCTTATCATTAACACAACAAACACAGAAGAGTTTGTTTTGTTTTTGGTGAACCACTAAAGACACACAGATCCCCCATTACTATTCATAGTGAACAGATCAACCAGGTATGTTCATATACATACCTGGAGTACAGAGTAGTAATAGACCATCTTTTGTTGTGAAAAGATCAGATTGAATCAGTGTATAAGAAAACAAAGCAAATAATCTATTTCCTTTGCTGTTTAAGATCTTTAGGTTCAAAGATTGTTGGACAACCACTTCAGAGACTATACATCCATGTATGATAACAGCATCCCAAGGTTAGCAAATAGCAAGGAATATATTGGAATATCACCTCAAACACTAGCCATGTCTTGTATGGAGACTTGGAGAGTATACATTGCTGCCTTCAGGAAGGAGATATGGTGTTCCAGCATACAAGAAGGTCAGACTGAAGTCGACTTTGGGGCTCAATCAGGAGTTTGGCCAGGACTAGACTGAGCTGTAAACATTGCTCTTGTCTTTATGTTTATATGTATGTACATTTATTTTATTTTCTGTTCTCTGTGTTGTCAAATGTGAGTATACAGTATGTGTTGCATGCAAGGCTGCTGGGTCCCAAGACAGTGCAGGCTGACAATAAAGTACTATATCATATCATCATAACAATAAAGTACTATATCATATCATGTAACAATAAAGTACTATATCATATCATATAACAAAAACATATAGCCAAGTGTATAATTAATACTGTAGAGTAGGCCTATACAGAATCTGTCCCCAACAAGATTCATTAATTAAAGAATAGCTTAAATAAATGAAAAAAACAACACTTATAACCTTCAATTTCTGCACTGAGGGTGCAAGAATGCAACCTCTTTGGATTTTACTGAACAGAACAGCATTGCCAAAACCTCAGGTGCGATGTGGAAAAACAAGACGAGGCTCTGCTCTTAGTGTTGAAAAGAGACACACACACACAAGCTTACTAGCTGTAAACGATGTGCTCCCCTCTCACACAGAGCGTCTGCAGAGCGGCTCATGTGATCCTAAACCCAGTGAGCACAACTCCACCCTGCGGCGTGAACTCAAGCAGTTCTTCGGCTGGGTCCGCAAGCACGCCTATGGCTGCAGCGGAATGTCAATCAAGCTGTACGACCAGTGGAGGGTGTGGCTGCAGAAATCGCATAAAACGCGCAACCAGGTAGGTAAGGAGAATCTCTTCTTCCTCATTAGTCTTTTTCATTATCTCTGCTGTCCGAGCATGCTCTCCTCCCAATTTGTGTGTACTCAGCAAGGAGTCCTCACGGACACAAATATATGCGTAGTGTGCGTTAACACACACACACACACACACACACACACACACACACACCCTTCATGTCCTGAACTGCATGTACACCCTGAATTTCTGACCCTGCTGCCGTTGTGTTATGCCATGCGGTCAGCATTTTTAGAAGCACACAGAAGACAGACTTCCGCTGAACTGGTTGGCTCTCTGAAGTCCCAGACTTTACTGGCCCAGAAGTAGGAGCATAAAGTTTCTCCTCCCAAGTCATGCACTCTCATTTTATGACATATTTTAACGATGTAGACCTAGCATCTTCGGCTGATGACCACAACAAAGGGGAATGTACATGTAAATGCCCACAGCCCACTGTAATGTGTTCCTTTTGTGTTCTTATTCCCTTTGACGTAAGGAGACACACAGTAACTCGGGCCAAATGGCATTGTGTGTGTGTGTGTGTGTGTGTGTGGATGGGCATAGAGTTCAGCAACTCCCTACAACACACCCTTTTGACATCGCCAGGCAGTCCTTGAACCGATGGAGACTTTTAGCCAACCTGACCCAATTAGTCTTGTCGTTCACCCACCAGAGCACGTGCTCAAGTCATCTCCTGAATAATGTCTTTGTTCAGCTACCCTGACAGGCCTTCATTGATTACCTTGAGTGAAAGGGAGAGTCGGTCTGAGAGAAAAGACACACTGAGAAGCAGGAGAAGATACTGAGGGAATGAGAACGATAGGAGCGTAGTGAGCATGACTGCAGGAGAACGAGAGACAAACAACCAAAATAAACAGCAATTAATGTCGTTGCGGTGAATGATTATGAATTACATGCTTTTTCCTATCGAGTCGTCCCAATATTATCCATCTGTTTTTCTCCTTTCAGGTTCTACAAGGCGATAATTCATAGCACCCCCTAAACGCAGCCGAGGTATTTAATTCAAGACCAGCATCAACAAACGCTGACAGATACTGGCCCCAAGGGGGCCTGCAGTGTGTGAGGGATCCACCCCTCTGGATGTGGAATATTGCAGTGTTTGGTTACACAGGCTTTAACTTTAGTTTGCAGGAAGAACCCATAATGGAATGAGGATGATAGCTGGGGAGAAAGAGAGAGAGGGCATAGTGTTATTTCTGTGACTCTGGCCTACCGGGATTAGAATAATGTGGAGCCCAATCGTTTTGATTCAATAGTCATATTTGTCTCTCTGAGCAGTCATACACAAATTTGGTTTTGTTTTTTTCTTCCTCTCTCTCGTTAAAGAAGGGCACAAGAACGTCACCTCTTTGATGAAGGAGAAGCCCAGAGTGCCCCAACAGTATTAACAGTGCTGGGGTCAGTTATCAGCAATGTTTGGAACAATGTACCCCCATGTATAAACTGTATATACTGTACTGTGTTTCATTGACTGTGTGTTTTGAAGACAGTTTTATATTGCATATATTTTTGTAACAATATATTTAATAAACCTGACTTGATGATTTCCATAAGTTATATTCTATTGTTAATTATGGTCCAGAAATGCATACGTAATGATTGTGTATATAGAACAGTGAATGAACATGATTTGTCTTGGAATGTTTTTTTTAATTATTATTATTGTTTAATAACAAACAATTACCAGACATGTAAAAAATCAACTGAACTTCAGAGAATTCTTTCAAATTACATTTGATGTAATATTTCATAATATTTACAAATATATAGGCTACTACAACACAAGAAACATAACGTTTCGCTGAGCCACGAGGTACTGCATGCCACGCGCACACACACACACAGTCGCACACACCTTGCATCCGAGATGCCCTCCCTGGGTTATAGGGTTGAGACTGCGGTATTGAGGAAGATAGGCGGGGCCAGCCAGGCGGGGGATCAATAAGTGCAACCGATGAGTCCAAGGTGGGAGCTGTCCTCAGCAGTCGATCAATCAGTACCGCCCGATCAATCCCTGCCTGGTGGTCTGAAGGAGCTGCCAAGGGTCCTCCTGGGAATCGCCTGTCAATCACACTCCTCGGAGTCGTACTTAAAGTCCTGCATGATCTCACTCAGTGACTCCTTGTTCCTTATGATGCTAGAGAAAGAGAGAGAGGGGGGGGGGTACAGAAAACAGAACTAAGGTTTAGTAATTTAAAATACACTGTTCTGTAAATATGCATTTGAGACTGTGGATGTCACTCATCTGTCTGTTTATGTTTCAAAACTAAAAGATATCGTCACAGTCGGACAGAAACCTCCTATGTCCATATTCTAACTTATTGTGTTTTTTCATAAATTAACGTCCTATTTATTTGATCATACTACACAAAAGCATTGTACGTAGCAGATCCACAAACTAAAAAAGCTGCACGAAGTGAGAAGTGTTGACCTTGTAGAGCTACTATTGTGAATTTATGAATATAAATCCTATTATGCTTGCAAAATACATACATAGATACATACACAGATCTGAGTGTGCAGAGCTTCCCTTTATTTATATTTTGTTATTAATATGAATCCTGAAAAGTAACTGCTTTGGACATATGAGGTTTCCACCCTACAGAGACGATATATATGGAAAGATGGGGTTGTGAACTGCCTTACCAAGACGTGTAAAACACCATATCAACTCTGTGGTGCAATTTATTCTTTCTCTTGGAAGCTAGGACAGTCTAGAGAGCTTCCTAAACAAGGCTTTATTTTGTGCAGAAACCCAAGCAGCACACTAAAGTCCTCGGTGTTAAAGCTGCAATCCATAGGATTAATTTCCTTTCCAGGATTTGAACCCAGGTCTCCCGTGCGGCAGACAAAAGTTCTACCAGTGAGCTTAAGACAGAACGCCCGCTTGGGCTTGGGCTGAGTTATTGTGCTTTGAGCTGCAGCAGGCCATATCGCCATGAGTGTTACCACTAGCAAACACCAAGCACGATCAAAATAAAAATAGGAAAAGCAGGGAGATCACGTCCAACCACTGCAGATGCAGAAGGTGCTAGTTATATTGACTTACCATTAAAAAAAACTACTGTTTTTTGTATATTCACTAAAGCATTTCTGGATTGCAGCTCTGAGAAACCACAAAAGTTAAAGTAAAGCATTTTAAGTGTAACACCCAAATGTTCTCATATAGCCTATATAGTTATGCCAGCAGGCACTGGCAGCGTCCCAGTGACAGAGATCGTGTAGGTAGGGGTCAACGGGGAGTTAAAGTAGTAAAAGGAGGAGCTGTAAAAGCTGTTCTTACTCGTGCTTGATCTCTTGAATCTTCTCCTGACAGCCCTCGTCTTCTGGGTGATCCTGGGCCCTCTGCCTGGCCAGCTGCAGCTTGGCCGTCTGTGGACGAGGCACATCACATCGGACATATGTAAACCATTCATCAATGTATGTTGGACTTGGAGAAAGAGGACGCTGGGATGGATTACACCGGCTCCATTGCAATGCTGCAAGAGATTTGCCAGAAATGTATATATTTTTATTGTTATTGTTAAGAATACATAATTGAAAAGGGTTACGCTTCCTTCCTTTATACTCCGCGGCACGACAGTGTTGTGCGTCAAACTCAACTGATCTACAAGCCCACAACGTGTTGCGATGCTACATACATGCTAGCATGTAGATCGGCTATTTTCTATGCGTGGAAACAGCCAACCAAGTAAAATAACGAAGTATAAATCTAGTTTTAAGAGTGAGAAGAGAATGCTCTCGGGCATGATATTCTCACTCATAGGACATGCGGTTTGAGCCTAGCCAGAGTCATAACATTTTAGCACCAGTCTGACTCAAACAGGCTGACCATGAAAAGAGGGCGTAATAGATACTGCTGGTCACAAATCGCTGACTTGACATGGCGTTACTTGTAAAAGCATCGCAGCGTTAATTCCCATAATATTATGTGAGGATTCGATACGGGATTTAGCTAAATGATACCCTGAGCTGCACAATAATAATAAAATAAACTTGACTGTTAAAATACTTTGTATTCTAGTGGTGTATAAATCAAATATATTAGAATGACCTTGAACCATACATTATTATCTGGACTCTGGAGTACTCTAAACATTTCACTGACATTTTTACTACAAACTTCCACCACTGAAATATACTTTTTTTTGTCTTTTCTACAAGAATTCTGCCTCCTTGTGGTTGACTCGAGTAAGTATACCAGATATTAACATTGGTGGTGTTACTGTTAACAATAACTCTACAATGAAATTTGTAGAATAGCATATACAAAAGATGTTGGGTACCACTCATGTTGCCATCGTTTGTCACGTGGACAAATAAACCCAAGGTTCCATCTCTGCCTGCTTTTTTATGTTAATAGTGAGGGATCCACAGGCCAAGAACTCAAGAAAATGGGTTAAACCTGACATGGTATACTTTTTTGTTCTGCCTCGTTGTGTGTAGGTAGGCGGTCAATAAATGCTTCCCAGATGCACAGAACTACACTGATAATTGTCATTCCACATAACCCTAGGGACTGGGGCGGCACCTGTCAGCAGGGAGTGTTGGGCGGGATAAGTCAGTAGGAAACAACAACAGTGACAATAGAGTGACAAGGAGAAATACTTGTTGCAAGTTCTTCCAGTTCTTCTGACAGCACTTTCAGAGCGGACAGAACCTATGGTTGACACCAAACACTGTGATGACTCCAAGAGCACAAATCTGGGTAAAAAAAAAAAAAAGGATTGTAGGCACTGGCTGCAGCAAGAAAAAGACAGTGAAAAAAAATCACTTTAGAATAGATGGCACTCAAATCTAAGAAGGCCTATGAGGAAGAGGGTGCAGTTGTTAAGAACCTGTACTTGGATGAAGACAAGAAGGTGGAGGTCGTCAGTCACAAGTGGACACGTTTCCCAGCTCCTCTGTCTGAGCCAGATCCATCCCTCGCCCACGGGGAAAAGGCTGACTACAGTTCTTGGCTGCGATCAAGACATCCATTGGCAGCTCATGGAGGGAAATGGTCAGACCGCCACCATTCACAGGCATTCACCAAATCTGCAGATGCAGAATTGTGGCCCCGTTCTCACGTGAGTGGATTGAACATCTGATTGTTGATGACGTATGTTATTTTCTTTACAATTTCTGCCTCCTTTGTTCTTTGGCTCTTGGGAGTCTCCACAGCGTTTGGTGTCATCCGTAACCTTTGCGCGCTCTGAAAGTGATGTCAGAACTGTCAGAAGTATTTCTCCTTGGCTGCTGACTGCTGTGCTGACTGATGCTAGTGAAGAGTTCCGTCTTGGCATCTGGGTTATAAGGTCTTTGTATGGAACTTAGTTCACATTCTTGAATTCTCTATGGATGTTTGGAGCCAGTGTAGGTAGTAGACATGTAACGATATATCGTATATCGATATATATCAATATAAACTGGTGACAATTTAAATATAAACATGTATCGTGATCCCTGCCAGGCCCTACGCCTGGAAGAAGGAGAAGAAGTTGATGCAGACTCCACATCCTTTTTTTGACAGGCCATCTAGTAGCTGGATTTCTTTTAAATAAAATGGCCATGCATCATTTAGAAAAGCTGTGTTACTGTTGAGTGTATTTCTTAACTTGATATTGTCCACACACGTGTTCTGTGTGTCTGGGAAAAAAAGAAAGAATCTCGTTCTCATTTTATGGTAAAAACAATAAAGGGTGCAAAAATGTTTGAAAGGGTTTAAATGGTTAAACCTCATTTAGTGGATATCTATCTACCGCCAGACTGTAGAAGTCAGCAGAATGCTGACCACTATTTATATTTACAAGCAATGTCAACTGTAAAACAGGACAGGTGTCTGAGCTCTTCAACATAGCCTATGTAATGTTTCACCAATGGCTATCTTATGTGAGATGGTGGTTCTTAACCCATTGACGCCTGGTGCAACGTATACGTTGTTCTACCCTTGATGCCGGCCGTGCTCTCTGTGTCTCATCAGCTATTGCTATACATGTAGCAACATAACGATAAAAAAAAATCATCAGAATTTGAAGGTTTTCAGAAACCTTAGGTCAGGCCCTAGAAGGCGTTCCCAGATTCGGCCTCAGGCATCAATGGGTTAAATGATAAGGATGTGTGGCTAGTGGCTCAGTCTATTGGTGCACAGACCATATGCTGTGAGTGCATGTCTCTGACCTTGGTTTCCTTTCCTTCTCTCTCTACACTATCTGAGAAATAAAGTGTAAAAATGCCAAAATTACAGTTACTGTTAGCCAACATCAGATACAGTTCAGTTCTCCAGAAGTAATATTACTCACTGACACTATACAGTAGAAAGTTGGTTGAGGTGGAAGTAAAATACCAGTGTTAATTGCAATGGACTGGGTGGCATGGGCGACTTGGAAGGATTAACCATTTTCACACAGGGACATACTGTACATTTTGCACTAACTGTGATGATAGTACATTGAATAACATCACATTTCATCACTAACATTAAAATTACTAGGTTGATGTCCATTGGGACTTGGGAATGATGCCTGTCAGGAACGCATACCTCTCCGGTTATGCACAACCTGTTGTACCCGTTGTCAGAACACGAGTATTTGGTGCAGTACCCATTATCATAGCTCTATGACATCTGTACTGTAATGTCGCAGTGATGACATCAGGGATCTCCATGTATAGGCATAAAATGTACACAGACAGACAGATGGAGAGATACTTGGATTTGGGGTTCTGGACAAGCACTGATCCGACCGGCATAACACACCCTATATGACACGCATGCATGCGACAGGCAGGCGTGCACACACACTGCATTTATGGATAGATAGAGTACTTTAGGTTACTTGCAACCCTGTTCCACTTTTGGGTCTCACACTTTGAGAAGCAGATGCTGGGCATGCCCTGTACCAAATGTGAAAGCTTTTAACATTATTCATTGATCTCCCTCATAATGTCTGAACATTAAATGAAAACAAAACAAAGACACAAAAACCAGTCAATATCAATGTTCTTCCTACCAGCTCAAGCTTCTGCTTCTCTTTGCTCTGTAGTTTGTCAATGTGCTCAGAGAGGGCTGGCCTGTCAAAGTCCTGGTGCAGTTTGTCTTTGATCTCCAGCACTTCTTTGGAGATGCCACAGAAGGCCTGCGTTATCTCGTGCACCAGCTGTCTGTAGTGGTCAAAGTCATAGTGGGGGCTCGTCCTCAAGTAGGCCTCATGTCCTCTGGAGGAAAGTTAAAAGTCATCACATTAACGACAACAGACCGTGGCAAAAACACCAGTTATCATTTCTGGGGAGATTGGAAAAGAGACTCTGCACACCATCAAGCCAAAAGGATGAATGTGTCCAAATAATAACGTTATAATTTGGTGTGCAGACTAGATGTGCGTGGCTTGGCTGTTGTTTTTAGCGTCTTTATCAAATAATAGGATTACTCATAATCCTTTTCATGAGTTATTAAAAAGGCTAAACGTAGGGCTGTAACTATCGATTATTTTTCTTCGCGATTATTCTACCGGTTCCTTTTTCAATGAATTGAATAATCGAGATGCAGTTTCTTATATTTTAAATATATCAACAAATAGACATGAACGAATAGATTGAGTAAATCAATTAGTCTGATTGACCACGTACGCCATACAACTTTATACTATGTTGTAGCTTGTAGAGTAGGTGTCAGGCAACAATAATTAAACAGTACACTGTGAGCTTGCAGATCTGCTATTTTCTGTCATTCCCCAAATAGAATACGTTATTACATTATTTTCATTTTTTATTATTAGTTTAATAAACTGTTGCACCCTTACAGCAGTAATTAGTATGAAAAGTGTATATTGTCTCTGTCGGGTGGAAACCTCATGTCAAAAACCTTTTAGGAATCAAATAAAGAAAAATAGCAAAGATTGCAGATCGACAAGCTCATAACATGTTGTGGTTTCAAGCTACCGGTATCTGCTATTTTGGATACTGTGTGAATTTGTATGATGAAGTAGGGACGGGTGTTCATTTAGAAATAGTTAAAATATGGAGATAAGAGGTGCCCGACAGCAATGATATGTGAATTGGAATGGAACATTGTTCACAAATCTCAGAATGCATGCAGTACGCTAAATTATAATGAGTTCATCATTTAGAGCTTTGGGTCACTTACTCCTCAAAGAGACTGTAGGTTTCAACTCGCTCAGCTTGCAGGGCATAAAACCTCTGGATCAGGGCTTTAAAGTCTGTAGGTACCTAATGTGATGAAGATGAGAATAATAATGAAGATAATCCATATTCCATATCCAGGAGTGGTGAAGAAGAAAAAATATATATAGTTATTTACTTGAGCTCTCCAGTTAGCAACTTCAAGTTAGTTAACTCAAGAGCTCAAGTAGTATACACACTTAACACTGACATACATGACATTATGAACCAAAAATTTGCAAAATTAGTCTAACTTTTGATATAAAAATAAAACATCTATGACAGTTGGTCTAATGCTATAAAATGCTATAACGTTACGAGACAATTAATTCATTCTAATCTTGGGACTCAGCAAAAGAAAACACACATTTTAGTTCGACACAGAAAAGGTAAAGCTGTACTTTTAGTTTACAGTACATGAACAAGTTAGCCACATGCTTTAGCTTTAGCACATGTCTGGGAATTAAGACAGGAGTAGATAACGTAAACTAGGAAGTAAGATAGGCTACAAATACGTACCATAGTGGTGTTTGTGAATATTGTTATTGAGTTTCAAGTACGGCGACGTTTGTTTTACCATCAGTTTACGATAGCCTACTGACAAATTGTTGTGATGCTGAGAGAGCCAGTTTAATGCTTTATCACTGTATGCCAATTCATGCATGCACTGTCTGGTCAGTGTTGCCGTATGTTCTGAGAGAAATAAGCAACCAGGTAAACGATACCAAAATTAGCACTTTGCTCATTTTGAGCACACGGAACACATTTGAAAATATGTATACTAGCTCAATATCGCGACGCACTGTCTGTGAGTTTGTATATCCGCTATTTTCAAAAACTCTTGAAAAAGAAATGTAATATGTTTGAAACCTTCTAAATTGTCGTAACATCGCTTATAATAAGCCGACATGGCAACACTGTCTCTGGCCCCTCCCACCCCGGAACACAACACATCACTCACAGCCCGTGGTGGGTTTTCAAAATAAAATCCATTTCGATACATTTGCAATGATTAGCAATGATTGGATTGCGACGCGTTAATCAACTTCCTGCATTAAATCAGTCTGCAGTTCATCATACAGTTCATGAGAACCTTATTCTAAATCTGCAAGACATTTATTGCCACTGCCGACCAAGCTGTGGTAGCCAGTGGTTCTCAAAGTGTGGTCCGGGGACCTGTCTAGAGCAGATGTGAGGTCCTTATGGTCTCCACTCGGCCACTCCCCAGCTAAATGACTCATAGTTGATTGAGAAACAAATTGGACCTTGCAATAGAGTCTGTAAGAAAAACTCTTAGATTTTGTTGAAGCAAATTTAAGTTGGAAGTCCAGACGGTTCATCTTCAGTGACGAGACGTCCTCCTGTCAATCATGACGTCGGCCAGGAGTGTCTGTCTGCACCTTCTAACATGTGGGGCGGGTGTTGCTTTCTGTTGAGTTGAACCTAAGCATATCTGCATACCGTATGTGTGTTCTTGGTTGATTGATATCAGGGATGCAGAGTGAATTGTAGCCTACCCAAAATGCAGGTGGCCAAAGAAGTGCATACAGAAGGAGAGACGATCCTATTCTCACTTAGCCTCGGTCCCATGGCTTACTTATCTGCGAAAAGAAAATATTCTCACTAAACGCCTGCGGTCTCCGAGAACAAACAAAAAAGCACATAAAGAACGTATCTAGTCTACAGTTTCATAGTGTCACTGTCTCCTCAGATCCTTATCTAGGCCTACTTAATTTAATCAACAGGTAGCCTACTCGAGTAAATTCCTTAGATGGTTTCAAAGATATGGCTTTCAGAACTGTTTGTATAGTATACCCAACACTGTTATAACCTCTGATATAATGTACGAGTGTATACAATTAGTCATTTGTAGGCTACTTTGGCATAAGAACTATAGGCATATAGTAAAAAGTCATGACGAAATATTAAAGAAGAGTAAAGCTCCAGTTGCCACGTATTGCTGTACTGCAATATATTTTGATGAGAAATATTTTTTTATGGAATATTTTATTTTATACCCGTGTTTGGTGATGGTGTAACAAAAATATGTTTAGTGTTCTAGGGTTAATAAGGTAACAAACATTATGTCATTTGTATGAATGTAAGTGTTGAACTCTGTGTCAGATGAGTCTAGCCATAGGCCTATATGTCATGTCCATATAGATCAGATAGTAGTGGTAGTAAAACATCATTCTAATCTAGCCTGACGGCTGCGGCTTGTCTCCATAGCTTTACGTCCAGGACGCACGCTGTAAGTGCCCTCTGCCGTTCATTGGTCTATTCAACATCTTCAGCACCACGGACACTGAACAGCGACACTCCCATACAGCTATTATTAAAAGAGGATGCCGCGCTACCGACAGCATGATGCTATAGCCTACTGTCTACACACCACTAGATTACTGCATGTCAATATTGTTTTCTTATGATTTGTAAGCCGTGCTGGCGTATTTTTTAAATGATCGATTAAGCCGTGCAGGCGCCATGTAGTGCCAGTCATCATTAGGCTATAGCCATTGCCTTCGTTCCGATGATCGTTAAGGAATCGCCGGTGTCCTGCAACCCTGCAAGAGGAAGCTGTTTTTCATCACAGATGCATCTCATATTGGCTTGTCGTCGACATGTTTACCTCCCGTGGAGAGGCTTGACCGTTGAGTCCTGCACAGACTGTCTGCCACACCACCACCACCACCACTACCACCTCCTCCACCTCCAGCACCACCAGCTTCTCCACCGCTCCGGTGCTCCGCATGTAAGTGCCGCAGCACCGCCCGAGTCCGACCACTTATAGGTCCCCCTCACGGCGCCCCGCTGTTCGCCGGTGTCCAACGGTCTGTGACATGACATCTCGGGGCAGAAAGAAGAGGATCAAAGGTTACAGGACAGCAACAAACAGACACGTGGATTCAAACAGAGGCGCGGCGGACAGGAGCCCGCTGGACCCGTTTGGAGCCCGGTTTAGGGAAGAGGGCAGTGTCCCGCTGAAACGGACAGGGTGTACTATATGAGATCCGAGGACATCCAGCCAATATATGTCCTCATCAATCCTAACAAATCGATCGTTGTGATTGTGAACTATAATCAGGGCAGGGCCTGCTGAGGTCGATCTCACTTATGCCTTAGATATGTTTGCTATACTAGCCTACTTTAGTCCAAGTCAGCAGTGTTCTCTATAGGTATATTAGTTGTTCCACTTGGCCACTATCCTGACCTGACCACTACCTTTTACCTGTATACAACCATGGGCTGCATTCACAGCATAGCCTGCAAGTCGCGCATTAAACGAGAAAACATTGTTGTGTGTGATCTATCCGCCACCATAGACCACTGCCCGACAATCATTGAAGAGAACTCGCCCATAGTGCTTAGATACAAGACCCCCTATTTCAAGGCTTCAGCCCGGCTTATCATGCCTCCTATTGCCCGTAACGAGACCTGGGTGGTGGGCTGGATCCAGGCGTGCACTCACATGGAATTCTACAACACCTATGGAGACGTTGGAATGTAAGTTTAAATACATAAATATCTGTAACTATATCTCACTGATGTAGTATGTGCTGCTACAGTTGTAAATTCATGTGTAAGTATCTCTCTCCATGTGCAGTGTGTGTGTGTGTGTGTGTGTGTGTGTGTGTGTGTGTGTGTGTGTGTGTGTGTGTGTGTGTGTGTGCGCGCGTGTGCGTGGTTGCAGCCATGCACGTGTCGTATGTGTGTTGTGTGTTGTGTCAGTGTGTGTGTGCATGCCTGATGTTTACAGTCTATAGCATCAAGCCAGCCAGCCAGTATGCTGTCAGAATGGCTTCAATCAAACGCCCACCATCAAATTCTGTTCCTGTGACTTTGACACCTAGAAAGGCTGCTATTAGCAGAACCCAAACAGATGACAGTGTTGCTGCTCTCTGTGCCCTATAGTCGCAGCTATACAGCTCTGTGAGGAACATGTACACTGCACTGACATGATTGACATGCCTATATACCGGTAGCTAGACATGCATCCACTCACACACTCTGCCATTCATGCTCACACACTCAATACCAAACATTAACGCTTGTCTGTGACTGTACATATTAGAAAACATGCACAAGTGCGCGAACACGCACGCACGCACGCACGCACACACACACACACACACACACACACACACACACACACACACACACACACACACACACACACACACACACACACACACACACACACAAAGTAATTTGTAAGCAGGCATGAGAGCACAAACATTCAAATAAACACACACAGGATGCCTGGAGGCAGCCTAGGGGACGGGGGTGTTCGAGTCAGGAGGTGATATATATGTGAGGGGGGTTTAATCCTGCTGGGTCTGGGATGTGAGGGAGGCTTGGAATGGGGGGGGCATCAGCAACAACAAGACAGATGGATAGGAGGCACCGGATGACAATAAGAGATGATGATGATAACTGCTGACACGCTGAACTGTCATATACAGTATCCCCCCCCCCCCCCCCCCCCCCCCCCCCATCCTGTGTGCAACATAAGCCTGGATTTGGAACAGGATCTTGGAAACACACTGAACGTTGCTTCTCATTACATGTTAATCTTCAGATAACTGCAAACATTTACAAGGTACCAATACCATGCCCACTAGCCAAAATTCATGTCACCCTTTAAATATTTGAAATGAAACGTCTCTGTTTCCAATTCAAGTCGTGTTCAAGACATGGCAAAAAAAAGAAAGAAAAAGAAAGGTGCCTTCACTCCCCTGTGTTCATCCTGTCTCTCAGGTCCAGCTGGGAGCTGCCGGAGCTGCGGGAGGGCCTGGTGAGGGCCATCAGCGACTCGGACGGTGTGAGCTACCCCTGGTACGGAAACACCACCGAGACGGTGACCATCGTGGGCCCCACCTCCAAGCCGTCGCGCTTCACCGTGAGCATGAACGACAACTTCTACCCCAGCGTCACCTGGGCGGTGCCGGTCAGCGAGTCCAACACACCGCTGCTGACGGGCATCAAGAGGGACCAGAGCTTCACCACGTGGCTGGTGGCGCTCAACACGGCGTCCAGGGAGAAGATCCTGCTCCACACCATCAAGTGGAGGATGAGGGTGGACGTGGTGGTGGATCCGTCCATGCCTCTGGGTTCCAGGGCTCGGCTGATAGGCCGCGTTCACCAGGACCAGCCCCGGGTGCTGACGCGCATGGAGCCCGTCCCTCCCAACGCCATGGGGAGACCCAATGCCAACGACGCCCAGGTTCTGATGTGGAGGCCGCGGAGAGGCTCACCGCTGGTTGTCATACCACCCAAATAGTCCGTAGTCAGTGTAGAATAGCTTGTGTTCATTTCAGTCTGTAAGCAGGTGGACCCGTACAGGTCCATTTGTTTACATGCTGTATGGTTTCAGAGTAGGACTGGGATATATGGAGATATGGTCCGGACTGCCCAAAGAGCCATTTAGAATAGGACAAAATAATTATGGACCACAGGGGAACAGACAGACATGCACCAGAGAGCAGACAGACAAAATTCATACAAACAGTTTGCTGAACTTGTACCGACCCTGTCGATGGCACAAATATATTATCGACGTTTTTAGCATGAAGCTGGGGCTAAAACTTGAGGGGACAATCTGCCTTAATTCCCCACTGCTGCCTTGTGTAACACGAATGGATTCTGATCTCTACCTTTGGTGCTGTTGACCTACTGGGTACATGTGTCCAGGCCGGTGCTTGTTTTGTGTCTTTGTGTCAGTGCTGGGGCTGCAAGGCAAAGCTGTAGCTGCTCAGACCCAGCAGGAAACCATCAAGCCCTCGACAAAAGGTTCCCGAGCCTTAATAGTAATATAAATCTGGCCTGCTCTGCATCTCTACAGCAAAGTGCCATGTGTGTGTGTGCACATGTTCAAGGGTTAAAAGTGTATGTGTGTTTGTGTGCACATGTTCAAGGGTTAAAGGTGTATGTGTGTGTGATACAGGTGCATGGTGGATAATGTGGTTGTGTCATTGTGGACAGAGAGAACGGCAGTGTTATTTTGATTGTGTGCTTTTGAGGTGAACTGTGTGTGTGTGTGTGTGTGTGTGTGTGTGTGTGTGTGTGTGTGTGTGTGTGTGTGTGTGTTTCCTATGATAGAGCCCCAGGGCATGGTCCAGACTCCAGACTCGCTGCTCCATCACATACTGCCTCACAGTCACAGACTGTAAACAACAGGGGCCTCTCATTTATGAGACTATTGCATCATTTTAATGAAATTATATATAAAGAAAAATACAAATATATTGAGGACATCTACACACCTTTGATGTCAGCAGAAACATTGCTTTTTCATTTACACTAGGCAATATATATATATACTTTATACTATACCTGTGGAGTATGCGCGTGTGTGTGTGTGATTAAGTGAACTCAAGAGCAGTCTGAGATACCCACTCACATACACTCTGTGCAAACACACATACAGTACGACACACGGAGTCCGGACACATACATGCGTGCACAGACGTGTGTATATCACAGAAAACTGCCAGATTATGGAACGAGAAGACCAGAGGTAGCTGGACTGACAGTTTCATATTAAATTTGCTTTTATAAAGATTTATTATGGCTCTCAAAAAGAAAGTAAATCTTGCAGAAAAAAATGACATCTTATCATGTACAGTTAGTTGAATATGAGAGAAATGTGAGAATAAGATGCTGGCTTGCCATTTTCATTCAGTTCTGTAGTACAGTAGGCTATTAAAGTTCCAAAGTGCACACAGTAATATGACTCACCCTGAAATCCTATAGGATCAGGGTTGAGCAGATAACAAAGAGGAAAGCGATTGTAATAATGTAAGCATGTTATCTCCCCATGCATACTGTATATGCTGCTCATTACCTGTAGGTGCAAACCATGCTAGCCTTTACACGCACACACACGCACACACGCACACAGGCACATGCACGCACACGCACGCACACACACACACACACACACACACACACACACACACACACACACACACACACACACACACACACACACACACACACACACACACACACACACTGTACCCGAGCCTTGAGAAGGAACTGTGCATTAACAAGACCTACTACACACTCTCGTTATACTAATTGATGTGGTCACTGGCTATTATAATGACCTGCCTATTAGCCATCATCCTGGAGCAATTTGTGAGGCAAAAACAGTGTTTCTTCAAAATTGACAAAAAGGGTAAGTTAGTTTTAACACCATGAAAACCTTATCCAGCAGGGAATTCTAGATAATAGCCATTATTTAGTGACTGGTTTGATACATGTAATTTTTTAATTACAAAGAGGCTATAGGATGACAATTAAAAAAGGGAAGGGGGGGGGGGGGGGGGGGGGGGCTGGGGGGGAGAGACCTATTTTTGAAGATTTGGTCACGTCCATAATCCAACAGTGTGTGAAATCTTCATTTGGATATACGGTCACGGGTCACCTCCATCACTTTCTACAAATGGTCTGTGTTGGGCCTTAAGTGTCACAGAAATAGATGTGCCTGAGGACTGGATGGTGGTGCTCAGTCCTTGATGAGAAACTTCATTCATTGCAATGAGCTCAATGGATTACACTGGAATGTCATGCAGTGACTGACTGACAATGGCCTGTACACCACTGGGGTGAGACCTTTCTGATACACGTCCAGGCTGACTGGATCATGCATGCAGTGTTTTTAACTCATTAAAACCAATGTCAAAAGATGCCTGAGCTTGTTACTTTCCTGCAAATCTAATGTAGTGCAAATTGTGCAATGTTATCATGTGGCCATTCCACCTACTCTCAAGGAGCCTAATTGACTGTACTTTTCTATAGTAAAAAAGAAAAGTCTAGATGTGCCCGGTTCCTCAACCAGTTTCACATACCATGTCGTGGCAAACCTCTTTTGTGTTTTTTCGTACATTAATGCCCTACTTGATCATACTACAGCGTCACGAAAGTAGCAGATATGCAAGCTCGGAACACGCGTTTTGAGCTGTTTGGAGATCTACTTTTGAATTTAAATCCTGAAAAGTAACAGTTTTGGACTTATGAGGTTTCCATTCCAGCCGACAGACGATAAACAAAACAACAGCTACACATAACATTATGGTCCAAGTGAGCTCAAGGACCCGAGGTCCAATCAGTCACAGGTCTTCTCTCTGCCGTTGGTTTTGTCACACTGACTGACCTACTTGAAATACATCAAGAAAAAAAGAAAGATTAAAGGAATGTACATGTGACTGAATGAGGCGTAAATATGAACGTGCTAAGGAGGAAGAACAGAGGGCAGACAAGAGATGAGCTATGATTTCAACAAAATAGAACAATTAGAAAACAATTTAAAAAAATCCTTTATATGATTGGTAAACACAGTAACAAAGAAATTAATTATAGCAGACTTCCTCCAGTGACATAATGGAGAGTGGTATTTAGAAGAAAAATACATAAGTAGATTCATACAATCAGGGTTGGGAATGTTACTTTAAATAGAATGCATTTTCTGCATTGCTATTAATCAGTATCTTGACTGTGATAATGCAACAAACACAGCTTGATTGCTTTTTGGTTACTGTGGCCACTTGTCCTCCCGATCTACAGAATATCAAGTCATTTGCTCTGATTTACAAACTGTGATTTAAATAGCATTACTTACATTCACAATTATCTACCATTTCAAGTTTTAATAAGCACTCTTTGTATCATAATCAAAACGCCCATTTTCCTTCAAAAGTAATCCACTTAGTTACTTTTACAGTAGGATTTCTGTAATCCTGTAACGTAACATTTACAGTCACTGCTGTAATACTGTTCACGTTATTTCATAAACCCTGCTTACAGCACTAATTGGTTCACCACAGCCATTATTAAAGTGTCATATAATGCCAGATTTATACATGGTTGGGCGCCACTTCACACATCACAAATGGCTGATCTACAAGCTCATTATGTGTAGCCCTGCGACACATTGTGAGCCTGTATATTGGCAATTGTAGGTGCACAAAACCAGAGCACAACCAAGTAGAAATTAACCTGCACAGAACCATAAATTATAATTTGAATAATTCTGTCACTAAAATATGTGTAGACGCAAAAGAGTTCCATATTTTGCTGTGAACCAAAAGCAAACTAGGCAACCTAGAGGTGTGCATAGCCGAGCTGTTTGGCTCATCGCCTTTAGTTTTTCCCAAGTTTGTTTTGGTGTTATCACCTCTAGGAGGATAAAATGTGCAGACAGAGAAACACAAATATAAACAGACAGTCAGGCAGTACTAGTGTAATAGGCTACAAGTACAGATCTAAAAAACAAAAACAAATACACAGTAAACTCCTTTTTACAGAGTTTGAGTTCAATTAACAGAGGATTCGACTGTGTATAAGAGACTTCTTTTTTAAACATAATGACTGATGGCAACAAGCCATCAGGGCTGGACCATAGTCACACATTACCCATCAATGTACCCCTATGTCTGCATTACATTGCAACTTGTACAGGCATGATTGATGTGGCAGTAAGTATTGCAAACTTGCAGTCAAATAAGCTCCGGGTCTATACTATCAGTCACACAATTCAGTTAATAATGACCCCCCAGCACCCAGCAGGGGGAGTGGTTGGTAGCCAGGTGTTTAGTGGTGACAATGTTATCATGTAACAACCCAGTTTGGGCACTGTGTCCTGTGCTGTGCTCAGTGGTTCCCAGTTTGAGGCACTTATTGGTGTCTGAGGCTCATCACAAAGCTAAACATTGTGATGCTTCATGTTTTACCATACTGTACGTCCCTCCTGCTCTTGACCACCGTCCTCTGCTTTGCAGCCACTCCTCCTCACGCTCACTCAGTACTGTAATACAATAGAATCCTCTTCTTCTCCTCCTCCTCTTCTTTTTCTCCAGCCCGCTCCAGCAGTTCTTCTCTAGTGTCTGTCGCCGGACTGCCGGCTGCTCTTCTAGTACTGGTGTGCGTGTGTGTGCTACGCCCTGCTGGGGTTGGGGGAGGTCTTGCCTTCATACCCGTACAGGAAGGTAGCGCTGATAACCAGAAGGGCCCCCATGAAGAACACACTGCAACGACAGCCAGACAACCACATGGTCAGCGTACAACGCAGGGACAAAGAAAAAGAACGAGAGGTGGAGACAAGAGAGAGTATATATATATCTTTAACGCTCCAAAGGGATATTACACTTTAAACAAAACATTAGTCATTTTTCGTCTACCGAGGCTTTTGTGAAGATGGAGAGAGAGAGAGCCTACCCCGTAGGTTCAAAGTCCTGGAGCCAGAAGTAGGATATAAGAGTTGAGAGGATGATAGAGAGTGATGTAGCGAATCCCTTGAGGATGTTGTCAGCATACTTGATGACCGCTGCAATGACCAGACCACCCAGCGCCTAGAAAAACAATAAACACTTCAACACAGATGGACAGAGGCGTGATGACCTGTACTCTACTGGCCCTGTATGGAAACTGACCCGGTTAAGAAACAGCCTAGAACATAGCTTGAATATTGAACAGCTATGACAGTCCCCCCCACAGGTGCTTCTCGTAATGGGATACCAAGCAAGGTCCTCAAGAGAACCTGGGTCACCATTGGTACCCTAAATCTGTAGTTCATTACTGTGGTTCTTAAAGTGAGGTCCGGGGACCCAACAAGTACATCTGGAATTTTTCATTTTTTAACAGAAATCTTCCTTTCTGGGGGTCCTTGGGACAGACATTTTCAGATGAGGGTCCATGGACAAATATATCAATTTGGACGGTCCTCCATGGCATGAAAAACGTTGAGAACCGCTGCATTACAGCAGAGCAGAGACAGGTACCTGTAGCGCTACAACAGTCCAGGTGATGGTGTTGTATCCCTGGAACATTCCTGACTCGCTCACCCTCTCCCCATCATATGCCAGCATGCCAATGAGGCCGAATACCAGGCCAAACATCCCTGTAAGTGATGCGCACACGCACACGCACACACACACACACACACACACACACACACACACACACACACACACACACTTAACAAGAAATCTATGACCACAAACATTAGTAGATAACATTATTGTTTCAGGATACAGATCACGGGTACAGGAAGCAATGCCTCCTCCATATATGGCGACTGCCAATTATCACAGACCCTGCATTTAGCCAAGCTCTTCTTGGCTTGGGCATTCCTGCAATCTACAGGCCTTTCACCAGTTGATTTATGAACATTACAGAGACACGCCTGGCAACAATTAACTCCCAGAACACGTCTTCACCCTGCTGCCTGCTCAAATTATTATTCTCAGAGTGGAGGACAGAGTACCACATATTAAAATGTTTATCGTCCTCAGGACTGTAAACAAGGAGATACCCATATATCAGGTCAATAACTCTTTTATTAGGGAGCTCCACATTTTTATATTCTACAGCTGAAGTTATGTTACATGCAAGCCTTGATTCAATTTGCTCTCTTGTTACCAACACCCCACAAGACCACACTAGACACTAGAAAACGGATAAAATCCAACCCCGGCCCGAAAAAACTTTATACAGACGGAATATTCGTCAGCAGTGTGCAAACGTGATTGGCATAAAGTGACGTTGATTTTTCTTTTAAGTCCTCTGAATTCGCTCCGATATTCGGACAACAAAAACGCACCAGTGTGCAAACACCTTAACACACACATTGTTACTCCAATGGCTACAATGAAAATAAGCTCTCAATTATCTTTTGACAGATTATGTACAATATATGTTCAGTGTTTGCATTTTTGTAAATAAAATGTGAATTAATCAAAAGAGTCTCTGGTCAGATCTGAGTGTCACTCTAAAGATCCAATTTAAGATTAAACTGATAGAAGATGCTACATGTACAGTGACATGCATTCACAGCATAACATTATAAACACGTTCAGATTTTGAAATCATGTAATCAATTTGATTTCTATTCGATTTTCAAAGACAACATCTGCGCAGTAGAGAAAGGCACCGGCAAGAAGCAAGCTTCTAGTTCACACCAGGAAATGAAGTGCAGGAGAATTAACACACGCCTCACATGTTCCGAGGTAAAAATAAACCAGGCAAGAACATTCATCACAGCAGAAAAACGCAGCAAAGGTAAAACAGCCTAGCTGGCAGAGAAGGGGACAATGAATGCACAGCAA
This sequence comes from Protomyctophum bolini, assembly GCF_963924005.1. Lineage (NCBI taxonomy): Eukaryota > Metazoa > Chordata > Actinopteri > Myctophiformes > Myctophidae > Protomyctophum > Protomyctophum bolini. The sequence goes on along the minus strand of NC_137869.1, from coordinate 27,788,467 downwards.
TGCTTGCAGGCTTACTCAGCCTAATCTGTTTTGAAACAACAAAAACAGCCCTGTCTCACATTAGTACTTGTCTCACATTAGTACCTTACAATTTAAGGACGTTTAAGACCATTTCAAATACCTCTAAAATAAAAATAGAAATACCAAAACTGCATAAAAAGTAATCAACAAACTATACTATAAAACCTGGTCAAACATTGGCCAAATTGTTAAATAATATATATTAAGAAAGAAGCAAAAATTGTGAAAATAGCAGTTCTACAAACTGAGACGTTGTCAGCTTGTAGATCTGCTATTTTCACAATATTTATATGCGGAACCGAGTCAAGCTAAATTGAATGCCTCAACTCCTACATTCCAAGTGCTTATCAGGGTGGGGGGGGGGGTCCTTCCCAGTTAAAAAAATAATCTTTTGGGGGAGAGCCACTGGCTTAATGTATATCAAACTGGGGGTGCTTCAAATGACAAAGGTTGAGAACCAGTGCTGTGTAGAGATAAGACAGACCTAGCTGAATGTTGCGGACCCAGACACTCTGTTTGCTCTCCTTGAGGATCTTTTCAAAGTAGACGCCAGCAAAGCCACTGGAACAGCAGGCCACCAGGACTGCAGTCACGCCGGCAAACTGGGAGCCCGCGGACACGGCCTCCGTGTCGTTGGCTTCGCTAGACTCCGAGGGCCACTGGATATACAAGAGAAACACACACAGGTGCAGAGGATATTGTTGCTGTCGGGCAGAAAGCGCTTATGTCTTTTTGTAAATGAATGCCCTACTTGATCACGCTACAGCATTACACAAATGTATCATAAATGGCAGAGCTTGTCGATCTGATATTTTTCAGGGGTAGTCGTGGCCGGATGGTAACTGCAAGGTTCTATAAAGGCGCTATATAAATGCACCATTTACCATATGATCAAATAGGCCGGGTGTTAATTTAAAACAAATATGGAGATAAGAGGTACTGTACTGTATATATGGTTAGGCCAGGGTATATAAAGGGTATCATATTCAATGATACGTTATGTCTCTTGCTGCTCTAGAAGCAGAGAAAGATTGCCGTGAAAGTGGAGTCAGATTTGAACACGGTGTCGCATAAGCACACAGGTCACAGAACCGTTGTGAATACAACAGCATGCCGGGCAGGTGTTTTTTTGTTTGTTTGATCTATATATATTGTCATGATGTGTGGCACTGTCATAACCCGTGTACCCTGATGAAGGCATGTCTGAGCTCAAATGCGTTAGTCAGCAAACGTTTTTAACTTTGCCAACCCATGCAGAAATAATGGCATTTACATTTTTCAACAGAACAGTGTGCCGTAGATTCTTTTTTTAAGCTCTCCTGAAGTACACTACATACTGTTATGTTACCAAGTTATGGAACTGAAACTCATTTATTGCTTATGGTCTACATATTATTCTGACAAGCAACTGGATCCTCCCTTAGGATCTAGAAAGATGACATTCAGCAGAGGGGTAATTGCAACGTTGCCAAGCCACAAAAATGTTCCAAAGCGTCTTGTTGTTTGCATTATTATACTACTAGACTATGGATGGATTAATGTAGTGAACATCTTGAATAACTTTAAGGTTTTTATTGACGTTTGACAATTTTGGTAAGTAAAAATGCCACTACAGCATATTCTGCCTTGTTTCTTTGAGCAGAAGTTAGAATATTAGAACAATTTGTTCTTCCTCTAGAAAACTATGATGAGAGAACAGAGTTACTTTGCTGCTGTTATTACGCCGTAACCGTAACCATAATATTCACATTCGCAACACGGACAATTAATGCCAAATAAGTGTAGTGAGACACAAACTTGTACAAGAATAACAGTAACCACACCAGTACAATGTCTACTTGTGAAATGTAATGTACAGTAAGGCAGTGGTTCTCAGCGTGGGGTCCGGGGACCCCCAACGTTCTTTGAGGAGGTTCCAGTGGGTCTCCACCAAAAGTAGTAAATGATTAATGAAGCATCACTTTCAACAACTCTATCCATATATTATTTTTTTATTATTTTTTTAAATTATTTAGATTTTTAACATAGTCTCTTCTGGGCGTCCCTGGCAAGACATTTTCAGATGGGGGTCCACGGCCAAATAAATATAAATGTAGGGGTCCTTGACATAATACGGTTTGAGAAACACTGCTGTAGGAGACAACTGAGTGAAAGATACCTACATACCTGTACTAGAGCTACTCCAGCCATGAGGACAAGCAGGGAAAGCCACTGGAAGACCCCCAGCTTCCGGCCCAGCATGGACACGGAGAACAGTGCTGTGGTCAGAATCTTCAGCTGGTATGTTACCTAATGGAGACAGGGTGGAAAGAAGAAACACCACTGAATACTGCAGGACTGTCCCCAAGTCCTACACATCCTGGAAAGGAACACCAACACCAGTGTAAAAAAGGCCAACACATGCTTCTTCCCGACGTCTGAATTTGATGTCAATGGTACGGAGCACTCGCGTATAAACTAAACCTAAATCTGCACTTAACCTAAATCTTATTCTTAACCTCAGTAAATCTATGCGGAAACCTAAACTATTATAACCTCAGTAAATCTATGCTTAAACCCAAACTATTATAACCTCAGTAAATCTATGCCTAAACCCAAACTATTATAACCTCAGTAAATCTATGCCTAAACCCAAACTATTATAACCTCAGTAAATCTATGCCTAAACCCAAACTAAATCATAACCTCATAAATATATTGACAATTTCATCAACAAATAAAAACGAAAACGAAAATGTTAGGAAGGGACTAGTGGACAAGAGATCCAGTATAAGTAAAAGACAAGTCCTTTTTAGAGTAGACGTGGTTGCATGCTGAAAATAGCCGGCGTAAAATCAGCCATTATTTTACGCAGCTGAAAATAGCCGCGGCTATTTTCAGCAAGCGTAAGATCAGCCATTACGACGGCAGCAAGGCCTGCAAAAATGCATTTGTCGACAAAAACCAACTGTAGATTTAGTCGACTAAAATCACATGACAGTCGACTAAAACTAGACTAACTAAAGCATTTCAGATGACTAAAATATGACTAAATTTAAATGTATTCAAAAGACTATGACAAAACTAAAAACTAAATTTGCTGCCAAATTCGACACGGCCCCCTTTTAAAAGTCCTGCATGGGCAGTGGGCACCGCTTTAATCCAGAAACCAGGGGACAAGCCCCCGCCGTTTCTTACCGCTCACCTTGAACGGATACAACATTTAATCCAGAAAACAGGGGACAAGCCCCCGCCGTTCCTTACCGCTCACCATGAACGGATACAACATTTGCGAACCGGACATTGTTTCCGACGTTGGAAGGAGCATGTACTGCCCTTAATTATAAAACAATCCTCCAATCTCTCTCTGTCTTTTGCAGTCCAGGCCTTAGTGCCGCAGCGCTACCTGGTCCCTACAGTACCTGGTAGGTGGCAGCATCCAGATTGGACAGAGCCACATAGAGCAGGTTGTTCTGCAGAGTGTAGATCCCAGAGGGGATCGCCAGCTTCAGCGTCTCTATGGGCTTGTGGGCTATTTCCTGACGAAGGACACTGTTCAGAGCTCGCAGGCTGTAACCTGTGTAACAAACACAGGAAGGGAAGTTACTATAACACTGACTACTGGTATATCAGTGGTCCTTGGGGACCTCCTAACTATACAAGGTCTCTGTCGCGCAGTATCCTCTTATCTCCATATTTTAACTTTTTTGGACATAATGAAGTTTCCACCTGGCAGAGACAATATAGTTTTACTACTACAGCTAGAAGAAAACGTAAAGTATTCGCCTTAATATCTATAGGCAACAGACCCAGTTGATACTTTTTCCCCATTGTGAACCCGGACATTTTAGTACCCTAAAGTTTTATGTTAGAAATGTCAAGTATGGGTCCCCAGCATTTAGAAACTGCCAGATGCCAACTTGCATATGGTGGGCAATTTTCATAATAAGGGGTTATATGTGACCATACCATTAACAATCTATATAAGACAACATTTTCAAAATGTAACTAGCATGTGACGTTTCAAACTAGGGGGTTTTCATAATTGTGAATCCATTCCAAGCATTAGTTTTGCACAAAAAACACTCGTTGGGCTAAAAACATCCATAGCCACTTGCCCAAATGTGCCGACCTCATCGCATTTGTGATGACGGGCTTGACGGCTCTAGAGTCTAGAGAGTCAGCATGAGTGTACGTTACTAACAACATTCTGTATGAGGGAATACCAAGGGTGAGCCAGAAAATAGAAGCGTATGTAATAGAAGAACATACACAGATTTACTCAATAATGAACCAACAAAGTACCAAACCCCCCCCCCCATTCTAGGGATTGGGTCTCACCAGACTCAGAGTGGTAGAAAAAAGCTGCAAGCAAGTTAAGAGGCTTTATAGTAAACCTTATCTAAGGTTTAAGTGTAAATATGTAGATTTTTGACTTCGTTTCTTTTTCTTGACCTCCTCTTCTCTAAAGCCTTCTTCTTCATCGCTTTCTTTTCTATGAAAAAAGTAACCGCCCAACATGATGGGAACTATGCACAAAAAATAATTTCACCTTTTACTCTGTAAATCTGTGATGAGACTATAAAGCTGATTCTGAGACTAGCCACATCTAAGTAGCAACTTGTGGCATGAAAAGAAAACGTTTCAGAACCACTGCTGTAGACAAAGTGATGCCTTCTGCTGTTCACAACTCACTGTGTTCCTTGAAGACCAGCAGCACACAGGCCACAATCTTCATGACCTCCGCCACCACTACGGCCGAGGAGGCCAGGTAGCGCGGGCCTTCCGCCTGCAGCGTGCGCGAGTAGCGCATGGTCAGCACCAGAGTGGTGGTCTGGAAGACCAGCACGCCCAGAGACAGGTACTTCAGCCTCGACGAGGCCATGGCGGAGGACAGGACAGCGGCACTGAGGAAAGTATTTAAATTGAATTATTATTAAGTGTTAAGAAATATTGTCTGTCCAAAATAGTGCTGGTGTAAACGTGAAACGATTTCCTCCATAACATCATCATGGTGATTGGTGAGGTGCTCATCATTGTAAGGTCATTTGGAGTTGAACTGGTAACCGGAAGACTCTCCCCAAAACGCGCTCGCCTCCAGTGGTTACTGTATTCTTGTATTCTTGCTTTACTGAGGTTACGTTTAGGATATTTTCAACACTAGAGACATCCCATACATCCAAACAGAAAAGTCCTATCTGATTGTATTAAACAACGTTTAACTCACCAACATTGCAGCTGACGAAAAGCTTGAATTATCCTATTTCTATATGCAAAGTGTTTGTTTCATAAAATCCACCGTAGTTGTTATGAGCTACTTACAGCAGCATTACAGATAAGGCGAACATGACCGCCAGCACAAATTTGTGACTCATTGACAGAATTAACAGAAAAATCAAACTGTTTGTTTAGTGATGTCTCAGAACATGGGACGGGGCTTTCGCTTGAAAATCTCTCCAACAGAATCGTAGTTCAGACCTTCAGTTACTTAAAACCTCTCTCAAACGCTAGGAGAAACAGACCATTTAGGGTCGATTCATACTCCTATTTTAGAGCCGAATAAAAGTCGGTTCGGCGCTGTAGAGCCTACAATTTGACGTCATTTGAGGTTCGGGGGGGCGGGTACCGTCCTAATATCACATCAAATACCTTCTGTAGTGTGTCCAATGTAGCTCCCTTGCGTTCTTTGATAGCAAGGTAGAACAGGTATCCCCGCGCCACGGAATAGACACGTCCGTGAATGGGCGAGGGCCAAAGGAATGGTTTTCAAGGAGAGGCGAGATCGAAACTTGGCCAGATGGCGGCCAAGCCTTATTGTGAATACGCCTGTTTTCAATAACACAACCTACTGTTGCCTCCTGCATTATGTGCAAATTCAAAACAGGTGGTAAGCACTAAGCAGGCCAGTTCAGTGATTTCCAACAAGCGCTTCCAAACTCGAACACTTATAACACACAGTGTATGTGTATCCAGGTGTGCATCTATCTATGCACAAACTCAGGGGTGTGTGTGTAAGGGTTTTAATGACCCCTCCTTCCTGGAATGCCACTCCACTCAACAGCAGCTGCAGGGGTCAATAGGTCGTACTCTGTAAACAGCAGGGTCAATAGGTCGTACTCCAAACACCCATAGGAACATATGGACACACAAAGCTATTTACTGGAGACTGTGTGCACCGCTCAAACATCTAGTGTTGCAAATTGCAGCTACGTTTTTACTAGGCAACCATTCCGATGTCGCCGGATTTGACCCCCGGAGCGGGAGGTCGTGTTTTGGGGCAAGCGCTCTTTTTATGTACATATTTATCACAACAAATGAATCTCACGATAACACTCATTTACAGAGGAAGTCAACATTAAGTAGTGTCATAAACACTGTTTATAATAGAATGCAGTTTTTCTTACCTTCCCTTTTGGCTTGAGATATGCTTTTCAAAAACAACCCACCACCACCACCACTGCCCCGAAAGAACTTCAGAGACGTGGGAGAAGTTGCCTTTGAGATATTATCAGATATTAATATCACCGACAGTGTGAATTATGGTATTCACTGGGTATAGCCTCTCTTACAGCAGCAATCAGTGCGTTAATGGGTTAGTCATTCAACCAGGTGCTACAATCTCAACACAGCTGTCAAAACAGCAGCACATTCAAGTCCTCGCGTCCATTAACCCCCAGCTACACGTTTTAGCAAGTAAGCTATATAAGGACATGAAATATAATTCTCCATACGTAATTGCGCTCGGTTGAGCAACCATCACTAGTTATTTCTCAGTTTTTTTGCCAAGCGGTAAAGAATATCGAGTGAGGTTAGGTTGGTTGATGATGGTTGTTGCACGGCGAGTCGAGAAATATCCTCCTGGCTCTCAGTGGAACCACTTCCGTGTACAGTTTTCTTTCTCTCTACTTTGACAGTGGTTTCTCTCCACAGCGACCCTACTGTGACACCTGCTGGATTGGCGCAGCACTGCACTGATTGAACATGTGTGGTGTACTGTCTGTCTTATATGAATTAATATGAAATTAATTGACAATATATAAGGCATGTTGGGAGAGAATATGGTGTGTGTGTGTGTGTGTGTGTGTTTGTGGGGGGCTGAAGAAAGAGAGACAGTGGACCTTAATCAATCTGAGAAGATCAGAATTTATTTCAGGAAGCACTTGATCATTTTGGTTTATTTCTATCAGACAGCTTTTGTTCTGTATTATTAAACGATAGCTCCTACCTTATACAAACACGAGGCCAACTACTTCATATAACATGTATAATATAGGATATTTATGGTTAACCGAGAGAGAAAGTACAATAAACATACAAAAATTGTTTATATACAGCACATTAAACATTGCCTCGCATATGCACTAAAGTGGAAATTACATGCTCTAAAAGGCTCTTAAAAAAGGAAAACATACCAAAACAGTTTGATGACCCAATAAACTTTTTTTCTTCTCCTTTTTTACAACTGCATGTAACTGCATATCAAACATTTTTTAGGTTAAGGCTCTTAAGTGCCAGAAAGGGAATACAGAAGTAAAATAAGGAATTTGGTATATTTGCACAGGCACTTGGCAGACATAATGTAACCAGAATATTATCATTTAGAAAAGACACGTTTGTATGTTTAACTCTTATCCTTGATAACAAGTCTACACTGTAACAGTAATCCAAAATAAGGCTTTTCCAATTGGTTGTTCAGATACCAACCTGCAGAAATTTGGAATTTATTTTAAATTTTTTGGCTGTTGTACACACTGTTGTTCCTTTTTATCAAAACAAAAGTGAAACAATGGATTGATTGTCAGTGGTTACAGAGCGGTCACACGAGGCTACGCTCAGCATCAAGAAGCGTGACAAAGATAAAAGGTACTCTCATTACAACAGCTCTACGAATACCATACACATCTCCAGACTTGGTTTATGAATCACACAACAATTACAAAAGGTGCACAGATAAAACTGATTGTAGTTAAGCAAAAGTGATTACATGAATTTGGAAGAGAAAAACGGCCATTTCAAGCAAACAAAACAAGTACGAATTCAGAACCATTTCAAAACGGCAGAGAGGCGGTGTAAAAAACACAATAGTAACAGCCATTTTAGAGGATACAGGTATCACAGCCAACCCTTCCTCTGTAAAGAACTTCCTGTCATTCTAGCTGTATTTACACGATTTCTGTGTGCCACAATGCAATAACAATACTAATACAACACTAACGTCTGTTTTTGCGCTTCTCAAGCCTCTCGTTGAATATCTCGGGTGGAAACCTCTGTATGTATTTTCCAGGATTCTAATTCAAAAGTAGATAAAGTAGCCTCTCGACTAGCTTCGGAGGTCACATGCATTTTACCGATAGACAGGCTCAAGACGTGTCGCTTGCGGATCTGCTACTTTTGAGTGACGCTACTGTGACGTACAGTATGATCAAGTGGTAGGGCATTAATTTAAGGGGAAAAAAGGGACAGCAACGACTTCGACTTAATGTATACAACCTCATTCGACAAATGTATACACCCTCATCTCCAATAACACATGGAGCCCCCTTACAGTGAGAGCCAAAGACAGACATGAGAAGAGTGCATCTGTACAGACCCTTGGTTTAGTTTTCACATGATCTCTAACTCCTCTTATGTATTGACAATCAGTAACTGTTTCTTTAATACATGAACACTTGAGTACATACATGATGAGCACATGTTGTGGTTTTTCAATTGACTTGTGTACACATGCAGACCCACGACCCATTGTCCAGACACGGTCAGAGGGCAACGGGATGTACCGTAACTATTATAATTGATGCATTAGAAATACATAACATGTGTAAAAAAAAAAAAGAACCATTTACACCACAAGCTGAGAACCACATAGTGAAGAGAATGCATTGTGTGTGTTTGTAGTTCTAACCATACAATGGATATGAATACACTGCCCCACCTTTTAGCAATGTAAAAAAAACTAAACAAGAACAAAATGCATGAGTATAAACATGAAGGCAACAACAAGGCAGTTTTTGGGAGAAAATATAACATTAGCGGAACATGACCCATCGTATAAAAAAGTAGAGTTACGGTATAATTCCAACAGGGAGGAAGTTAGTATTGGCCTATTATATTTAAACAATACTGGGGGCCGGGGAGAGCATATAGCACATTACACAATTACATTGTCCTTCAGAGAAAATGACATCCAAAACAATAAGGCTCAGCCCTGTACCACTGAGTAGAGCCAGAAATCCAAGTTACGTCATATTAACTTCCGAAGCAACAGTCTTGGCCTCCTCACAAGACACTGACTAATGTCTGATAAGCTTTTTCCTGGTGTTCCCTCCATAAAACAGTTTTGTCCTGGGTACCGAAGATGAGGCCAAACGGCCAAGTCCTGATGCAGAACAGAGGACTCCTGCTCATGATCAGAGGGAAAACCCCTACAGACCAAAATGCTTTCATGTGGACTTGGTGAAAGCTGACTAACCACACTTTTTTCTTTTTATTTTGGTATTCAGAACTTTTGATTTACCGTAATAGCCGTCAACACCCTATGACGAGTCAGAGACTATACACACACACTATTCATAAGTGCAAAGAAGAGAATGAAAACACGTAAAGGGGGGAGGTGATTGATTACCATATCAAGGAAGAGGTAAAATAATTGACAATAAAGACAGAGAAGAAATAGACAAGATAAGTGTCGTAGTTTTAACTACAAAGAACAACAGTCTGTCCTTGCGCGTTGTCCTCTCGGGCTTGCCTACGCAAACACCTGCATGTTTCCCCGCTGAGGCTGCTGGGAGGCCTGCTGCGACTGCTGCGACTGCGGCTGCAGCTGCACCTGCTCTGGAATGTGTGTGCGGCGCGATGAGGGCAGTGCATGGTGGGCGTTCCCCAGAGGGGTGGGGCTGGTGGTAACGTCAGACCAGTCCGAGTTGGAGTGGGGGGAGGAGGAGGACCAGGGGTCGGGTGACTCGGGCGACGGGGTGAGGTACGGGTGCTCGCTGGGTGGATGGGCCGGGTGGCCCGGGGTGGTGCCCTCTGAGCCGGCCGTGGCGTAACTGTGCTGGGAGGGGGGAGTCGGGTACTTATCCACGGGGCTCTGCATGGGCTGATAGGGGGGAAGCTGCCGGGACTGGCCATCTGCTATCCCGTGGCCGCCGTGGCTGAGGGCGTGGGAGTGGGGGTGCTGGAGAGAGTGAGGGAGCCCGTGCCCCATGCCCATCTGCTCGGGGATCTGGTACATCATTCCCGGGGTGCAGTGGAGGTGACCTGGCCCCTGCTGGGAGTGACTCTGGCTCTGGCTCTGTGCCTGGGACTGTTGTACTTGGACCTGGCCTTGCTGGGACTGCTTCATCATGGTCTGGCCACCGCCCGGGCCCGGGGCCATCATCTGGAAGGTGACGATGGGGGGCAGCTGCTCCCGGCTCATGGTGACATTCATGGGGGTGAGCATCGTGCCCTGGCCATGGTGCTGGCTCATACCTGGATGGGATCCCCCCATCTGGTGTGGCATGAGGCCAAACATGTGGCTACCGTATCCGTGCTTGCTCATGCCCACCCAGCCCTGTTGCTGACCCAGCATGTGGCTAACGGGAGGCAGCAGAGGTCTGGAGGTGGGGCTGGCGAGGAGGGGAGGGGATTTGGCCGTGTTAGTGGCGCCACCTACGGTGTCTCCTGTGTAGGAGTGCGGCGATTCCAGGGAGTCGACGGGCGACATGGTGACGGAGCTCTCCGACAGCCCCCCCGCTGCCTTCGTACCGTTAGCGATGGCTCCCCCTGTGCCTCCAGCACTCCCTCCTCCCGTTCCTGCGGCCACAGCCGGACCCTCTCCCCCGGCGGGCTTCTTCCTCCTCTTTGCCTTCATGTCCTTCAGCTCCTTAGCTCCTCCACCAACGCCTCCTCCCACCTTGGGTCCGCTCCTCCGGCTCTTCTTGCCCTGCGGCCCGGCGCGCATGCCGATGAAGCCCGCTCCGTTGGCCCCGCAGACCATGGAGGAGTGGCCTCCCGGTCCGCCCATGTGGTTGGGGCCGTTGTGGGGGCTGTGGACCAGGTTGTACTGGTCCAACAGGCGGACGATGTCGTGGTGCATGCGCTCCTGGGCCGTGTCGCGGGGAAGCCGGTCCAGGTGGTCGGTGATGTCTCGGTTGGAGTAATGGTCCAGAAGAACCTGGGCTGCCTCGAAGCTGCCCTCTCTGGCAGCCAAAAACAATGGCGTCTCCTCCTGGAGAGAGCACATGCAAAGATGGACATGGACATGTTAGTTACATGGCAGAGCTACTTGGCTTAAGTTGGCTATCAGGCTTATGAGAGAAGACAGTTCTACTTTCAGATGGAAAAATAGGCCCAATATAGTCATTTATTGTGTCAAACCATCAAGATATTAACTAAAATGTATTATAAAAAAAACATTATTAGTTGAGTGAAACACAACAACAACACTGTACACACCTTGTTGTCTTGCATGTCACGATTGGCTCCGTTTTTCAGCAGCACCAGAGTAGCCTCCACATTATTGACCGCTGCTGCCCAGTGTAGAGCTGACTTGCCTGACAGGAGGAAATTGAAGAATGCACAAAGGAAGGAGGGCGGAGAGAAATCCATCCATGTTAGCTAGTTAGCAAGCACATTGTATCAGCAACAAATTGTCTAGTTGAAATCCACAGTCCACAATTATGCTGCTGCAAGTTTGCTCTCATTGTGGTTGCTGGATAAACTATAAGATAATGCAAAATAATAATAAGAGAATGCTGGCCTAGACAGATAAATACAGGTAGATACCTCATTGGCCAGCAACTCAGCATGTTATGATAAAGAATACTTTAGATGAAAAATGTGGGTTTTCTTATGTGGATAGTAGCGGCAATGGATATAAAACAGAACAGAACTGTAGTCTCGGGTATTTATATTAGGCATATTTCTTGCAGTGCAGTTATGTCAAGCTGACCCAGCTAATATGGTGGTGGTGTTGACATACAGCCCCAGGGACCAAGGCATCTACAGTACGTACTGTATTTATGTCTACAGTCCAGAAAGGAGCCACACATTAGTCTCTACCTCAGTACTAAGCCTCTTAACGCTACAGTGGCACTGGTCCCACTGTAGACCATCTAAGACACTGGTTCCCAGTCCGGGACCCATTTGTGGGTCACGGACACATTGTTATGGGTCCCCTTATATTTTGTTTCCTAAATTTGTGTTTTAATTATTAATATTTCAAAACATGTTAAAAAAACATTCCCAAAAAAAGCAAATTAAAACCAAAATTCAATGCTTTTTTCAGTAACTTCATAACAAATTCCATAAATTAGAAGAAAATAAGTAGTGAAAATAGCAGATCTTCAAGCTCACAACGCAGCGTGGAGCGACGCGTTGTGTTTGAGTCCCGGGAGAATGTCTAATTTCTGTTTTGGGTCACGGGCTAAAAAGTTTGGGAACCACAGCACTGAACTAAGACATTGTAGACACTTAAACAACAGCATCCAACGTCCAATGAGAAAAGTAACAAACAGATGAAGGAAGAATGATGTGTTAATAATAGTTCCCTGACCGTGATCGTCCACAGCGTTGATGTCAGCGTGGCAGTGGACCAGCTCCTCCACGATGCCCTCCACGGCCAGCCTGGCGGCCAGGATCAGAGGAGTGGTGCCGTCGTTCATGCGTGCGTCCAGCTCCGTCGCCCGGTTACGTATCAGGATCTGAAAGAAGGGAAAGCGAGATGGAAAGATTAGATTGAGAACTATCATGTCTGTCTTACAGTAAAGAAAATAGACAAAGACTAGATGTGAATTAATAGACCTATGTCATGGCAGCCATACTGACATTAAATAGTAGGGTAAACACAATGCTGCCAATGATATGATACTAATTAAGATTCTGTTCCATTTAGTGAGTCTTTCCAGTGAGCCATGAATGAGACACAAGCTAAAGCAGTAATCATTTGTAACACCTGTGTTTGCCCTACTATTTCATGTCAATATGGTTGCTGTGAAAAAAGTTCTACTGTACGTTAGCTGGTAGGAACTGGTCTAGTAAGCATACAGTTTTGCATACTATTACTGAACTGTAATAACAATGTTAATTCAACCACCAAATTTGATGTGAGTTTGTTCATTCTTATGGCATTAATATAAGCCTCTCACCTGGAAGACTCCCTGGGCGTCGGCAGAGACGGCGGCGTGCAGCGGGGTTCTGCCCATGTGGTCCTGGGCGTTGGCGTTGGCGCCGGCGTCCAGCAGCCTCTTGGCGGCGTCCGCGCGGGCGTAGCGGGCGGCCAGGTGGAGCGCCGTCTCCCCCGTGCGGTCGGTCTGTGCCGCCAGCGTGGCGCCCTGGCCGATCAGGTCCGAGATGACGCTGGGGCCCGGCTCGTCGCCGCCGCTCTCCTCCTCCTCCTCGCCGTGCAGGCCGCACTCGGAGCCTCCTCCGCCGGTGCGCAGAGACGCCAGCATCAGCGGGGTGAAGCCGTCTGGGGAGGGGATTAGAGAGATCACCGTTAAGATGCCTTCTAAACCAGTCCTTCTCAAACCTTTTCAACGGGTGAATTCTTTTGTGAATTGTCCATTAAGACCTGGAACACATCTGCGTGACTGTGTCACCTTAGTGCTAATCATTTTTATACTTTAGCTGTTGAAAAATAGCAGATGTACAAGCTTGTACATAGATTGTAGATCTGCTATTTTTTTAAATATATGACTTTAACTCAAATCTTTACTTCTGGGGGGTCCCTGGAACAACATATTTTCAGATGGGAGTCGGCAGCCAATTACATATCATTTTGGGGGTCCTTAACATGAAATCACTGATCACTAGAAACATAGGTTTGTTTCAGGAAACTGTCAGGATTTAGAAGACTTTTGTAGAATCTGGCCTTAGGTCTCAGTGGGTTAAATGCTGGTGAATATGGAACACCAGCTCAGCGCAGACAGAAGGAGAACAATGAAGAAGCGGCAAAAAGCAATGAGCCATACCCGGTCCTTTGACATTGACATCCAGACAGTCTGAGTCCAGGTCGGCCTGAGGTGGGGTGAGGGTGATGTCAGCGGCCTTGTGATGCTGTAGCGTCCACTCTCTGCGGTCTACTCCTCCATCCATGGGGAGCAGAGGCTTGTCTTCCATCTGACAGGGGGTTGAAATACGCTTTAGTACACAGCATGGATATTGAACACCTAATCCCGTAGTCCACTACATTTCCAAATGCATACATCACTTTATTAATTCATCGATCTAACACAAACATTAAATCCCATTGACAATGTATGGACAATTTTGAGTGTTTGTGTAAACACAAACATTGAGTAACATAAACATTGATGACGAAGGTGAGGACGCAAATTGTGATTGGCTGGAATGAGATGATGTACGATGATAAGAGCGCCCCTCACTTCACACAGGTGTGATTTTTACTCTCTACTGTATGTATGGGATAGAATAGAGGGTATGCGCATGCATAAAGTGGTAAATCGTGTGTCAAAGTGAGTTTAACGTTGTTTAATGCAATCAGACAGGACATTTCTGTTTGGATGTATGGGCTGTCAAGGCCAGAAAGTATTGTTCTTGCCACTCGGTAGGTAGTAGGCGTTCCTGCATAACTTCTGGGTATGATGTGATGTCACACAAGAGTTCATGGATAGACAATAACGTTTCTGTTCTGTTCTTCTCACCCGTGGTTTCTTTGGTGGAACCTCCTCCTCCAACCATCTCTGATTCTGGCCTCCATCAGTAATGGTCCCATCCTGGGTCTTGAAGTTCCTAAGCAAAGACAGTCAGCGCTTTCATTTCAAGCTCCAGCATAATACCATAGATGCAACATCAACGTGATTGTTTTTTTATCAAACAAAGGTATAAATTGAGTACCAATAGAAACTCCTCATCCATCCATCCATCCATTCATCTATCCACTCACTTCATCCTTTCCATTCCAAAGTCGTCCTGTCCGACAGGTTCTCTCCTCTTGTCGTCGGTCTTGGCCAGGAAGCCGTCGGGGAACCAGAGCTTGCCGAGTTTGCGCTTCCTCTTGGCCGCCAGCATGCCCAGAACCAGGATGAGCAGGATGATCACCACCGCCACGCCGATGAGGTACAGCAGGTAGTTGTTGTCCATCCTGGATGAGGGTTCACCTGGAGGGTGGAGGGGGTGGAGAGGGTGGGGCGGACGGGAATGCAGAGGATAGTTTAAAATACAGCATGATGATCACAGAGGATTATTTACATTTGAATATCTGTTGCTGTCGGGTAGAAACCAACTATTTTCAAACTCGTCGTTCAAACAAGCTAACTCCAACTTGTGGAGATAGCTGTTTCATCCATCATTGATTAGAATGACGAAGTCAGATGGAAAAAGAACATTAATGGTCAAAAACCTCCTAACTCAACTGTGTTTTGGTAAAGTGATAAGGACACATTCAAGTATCTGTCATGTATAAAGTCACCATACCAAATTACCAACTTTGATGTGTTTTAATGTTTCTTTTTATTATTATTTTTCATGAAAAGTTAATATTTTGGACATGTTTTGGCTGGTTTTCTGCCTGACAGCAGAGATATGATTTTTGTAGAGAGATATGAATGGACGTACTGTTGACGGACACCACAGGGTAAGGCAGCTCGGCCCTGAGGTGCTCGGCAGCGATGAAGGACGCAGCCTGCTCAGCGCTGGACAGACACTCGGAGCTCTGGGCACACTCACGGTTATCGATCTCCAGATACACCGTAGATCTGCACCGAGTGAACACCAAGGAGAGGACACGTCAAGCTCAGTCATTTGATAACATGCAGTAATAATGAAATGGCAGATGTTCAGGAGGCGGAGAAACACAGGAGTCTGAAAAGCGTCGCATCCAGGAAGCCAAACTGAAGCGTCAGCTCCGAAAGACCAGAGCCAGTTCCTCCCTCTCACCTAGCCAGCCCCAAGACATCACATGCCCTCAGTGCAATAGGACATTCCATGCATGGAGTTGGACCCGCCTGATCAGAATATCTTCGCACCCACAAGACGTGAAGTCAATTGGTCATCTTCGCTTGCGAAAGACGAACATGCCGGATTTATACCCGCCCAAAACCACCCAGAATCCTCTATGGATCTATATAAAGCGCACCTGAATATAAGCCGCACCAGCTAAATTTATAAAACAAATGTGTACATATACAAGCCGCACAGGACAATAAGCCGCATAGAGGCCATAGAGATAGATTTAGAAGGTCCCCTAGTGGCCGTTAGCTGTAAAAATTCATACAGTAGATTAGCCACACCGTTGTATAGGCCGCAGGGTTCAAAGCATGGGAAAAAAGTAGCGGCTTATAGTCCGGAAATTACGGTAGCTCTTTTTCCTGCTCCCCTCTTTCATAATTTCTATTCAAAGGAGCCTTATCGGCAAAACAAAACTCTCTTTTCTCTCCTACTCTCTCTACCTCTCCCACTTCTCAGGGTCCTGCTGGGGGCAACAGTCCACGCGCGCCACAAAGACGACTGCCACACAACCTCCTCCCCAAAGACTCCAGGGTTGGCGACCCCCTCCGGAACCCACAACCCCTCCCTCCTTCAGTCTAATGAAATCCCTTAAACTGTTCTTAATGGTGTGTTTCTTTCCGATCAGTGAAAGGTATCCATCTTACCCGATGACCTCCTTCTCCAGCTCCCGCTTGCCCCTCCCCTTCTGCGCCTGCACGGCCATGCTGTCGTCGTCCAGGGCGTAGTAGGAGTACACCATGGGCTTCTTGTCCTTGTCCAGCTTCACCCTGAGGTTGGTGTGGAGCAGCGTGCCCAGGGAGCGCAGGAAGTTCCTCATGTCCCCGAGCAGCTCCTCGGGCTGCAGCAGCACCACGATGACCAGGGTGCCGTCCACCAGCCTGGGCGGGGTGTCCCCGGAGCAGTCCAGGCCGTCCCAGCCGCACGCCTCCGTGTTGCAGCTGTTGTCGCAGATGCCGTTCCCGTAGTGGTCCGCGCAGTACTTGTCATATCTGGCGAACGCGGAAGAAGAAGAAGAATAATAAGAAGAAGAGAGTAGAAGGATATGAGGCGTGTTTCTTTATTAATGCCAGAGAACCATGGCATCTCTTTGACTTTGATTAAACCCAATAAAACCAGGAAAGCATCTGTGTTCTGTGTCGTTTTGGATTTTAAAAATTATTAAAAAAAATATCAGATATGCAAGCTTGTATATCTGCTATTGTACATCTGCTATTTCTGAACATTTTAGAACAATCTTGAAAGAGTTTGAAAACTTTTGAAACATTTTTAATTTTAACACAAATTTTCTCTTCTGGGGTCCCTGGTGCAAAATATTTTCAGATGGGGGTCCACTGCCAAATATATATCAATTTGGGGGTTCTTGGCACGAACAAGTTTGAGAACTACTGATTTAGAAGGCATTTGTAGAATCGGCCTCAGATATTAATGGGTAAAAATGTATTATTTCCAGTATCAAAATTAAATTAAATGACCATTTCGAAGATCTGTGTTTTTGCAGCTAATGTCCACTGCAATGGTCTGTCAACTGCAACTGTGCTTGATGCACAATCCTATAGTCAGTAAATTGTCAACCAATACTTACTTGCAGGTGTAAGTGTCCTGGCACTCGAAGCTGTCAAAGAGGCACCCAGAGTTGTCGCAGTCCTTGTCACAGCGCCCGTTCCTGAACAGCTCCCAGCACGGCACGTGGGCGGTGCAGTTGACCCAGGGCCGCTCCCAGTGGAGCGAGCAGTCCCCCCCGTCCCACTGGCACTGGTGGTTGTTGCACTGCGGGTCGCACACCTTGTCCCCCGACCTCTGCTCGCACTCCACGTAGGGGCAGGCCGGGGCCGGCCTGGGGTCCAGCGACATGTGCTCGCAGTGTCGCCCCGAGAAGTGTGTGGGACAGCGGCAGCTGTACTGGAGCGACGGGCTGGAGGAGGAGATGAAGCAGGTGCCTCCGTTTTGGCAAGGCCGCCCCTGGCAGCTCTGCGCGTTCTCGCAGTGCGGCCCGCTGTAGCCCGGCTGGCACTGGCAGTGGAGGTGGCCGGCCTGTGACTCCACGCAGTGCCCGCCGTTCTGGCAACGCAGCTTGGCACAGTTGTAGCCTTCCATTTCACCACAGTTGAAGCCAGTGTAACCCTATGGACATTATGGCCTTGTGTTAATGTAAAACGTATACTGTGTTGCTGAAACTGCGAGTTTAGCAATTCATTTTTATTCATTAATGCTTTACAAAATTAGTTTGCTGCACATGTCATTGAAGTTTCACATGACAACACAACACAAAAAATAAAGAAAACAGCTGTAGATTGTAGCTAGTCTAGTAGACTAGTAGTCTATATCAAGCGTGTCCAACACAACACGGCTTATCGATGTCTATCATACCTGGGCTATGGTGCGTGGCCCTCTGAAGCAAGCGTGATAATAAGAAAGGTAATTCAGTTAGTGGTGTGAAAACAGGCATTTAGAGACAAAGATGTAATACACAGGAGGAGTATATTCATACAGCCAAAGGAGCAGAGAAGAACACAGAGGCAGTAAGTCACTTCAGCACGTTATGACCTGCTTCTTAAGTCAGTATGGTGTTGGTTTATATACAGAGACATTCACAGAACAAGGAAAACCAATATGTTTGGTTATGAATGAATAGTGAAAATAGCTAGAATAGAATAGAATAGATCTACAAGCTCACATGCATTGCACTGCAAATGTAACTAAGGTTCTACAGTATGTACTCTTTCTGACTGCTGTTTTCAACACCTGGATATCACCATGCACACGTATTGAAAACACCGCCCTTTGGCGCTCAGAAAGAATGAAACAGGGTAAAGGCACAAGAGTAGTTCACTCAAATAATTACTTATTTTCTATCAATTATACACCCCATGAATACATGTTACAGTGGTTAAAAGTTCAATGAAAAAAGAGGACAGGGGGGACTAAATAGAAGAAGAAGAAGAAGAAGAAGAAGAAGAAGAAGGAGAAGAAGAAAGTAACTTACAGGAAGACAGGTGCAGGTGTAGCCGTGTATTGAGCTCATGTTCATGGAGCAGGTGCCGCCATTATGGCACGGCTTGGACAGACACAGGTCCACCATGGACTCACAGTGACGGCCTGTCATGGGGTGTGACAAAGACAAACAGTTCACA
Organism: Protomyctophum bolini; assembly: GCF_963924005.1. Taxonomy (NCBI): domain Eukaryota; kingdom Metazoa; phylum Chordata; class Actinopteri; order Myctophiformes; family Myctophidae; genus Protomyctophum; species Protomyctophum bolini. Next base: position 27,769,385 of record NC_137869.1, on the reverse strand, counting down.
CAACAACTCATATGCTATTTTCAAAATAGTACACGCTAGGGTTCATGCAGTTCAATGTTTCCCAAACAGTGGGTTCAAAAAAATAATAAATCTAAGAAGAAGAAGAAATTTAAGTAGTGATATTCAAAATCAAATGATGGGAAAATTATCGGAATTGAAAAAAAAAAAGAACACAATCCCCGCAAATACCAATATTTACAGAAAAACAAGCCCAAAGTGGCTTATATAACACGTGGACATGGCAGCACCAGCGGTGTGCGTACCTGTGTATCCCAGGCGACAGCGGCACTGGTAGTCGTTGGCCAGCTGCACACAGTCCAGGCTGCCGGGGGACTGGCACGGCCTGGACAGGCACTCGTTGACGTCGCCCTCGCAGTGCTCCCCGGCGAAGCCCGGCGGGCAGGAGCACGTGTAGCGGCCCACGCCGTCCAGACAGTGGCCCCCGTTCTGACAGCGAGGGCCCCACGAGCCAGGCTGAGGGGCACAGTCGTCTACGTTTACCTCGCACTGGAGCCCTAAACGCATTAGAGGAGAGAGGAGGAGGAGGTATCAGCGTGTATGTGATACGTGTGTGTGTGTGTGTGTGTGTGTGTGTGTGTGTGCGTGCGTGCGTGCGTGCGTGCGTGCGTGCGTGCGTGCGTGCGTGCGTGCGTGCGTGCGTGCGTGCGTGCGTGTGCGCGTGCGCTCATGGGTTTATGTGCTGTTTTTACCCCGTGTTCCAGGCGGGCAGAGGCAGGTGAAACGGTTGATGAGGTTGATGCAGGTTCCTCCGTGGTGGCAGGGGTTGGAGTGGCATTCATCCACATCGTACTCACAGTTCACCCCCTGGAAGCCTGCCTTACACTGCAGGCACACAATGAGGAGGGTTCATAAGAATAATAATAATAATATGTCCAATTTATATAGCACTATTCATTCATAAACAACAAGAAAGCAATTAGTTAGTGGCTAAAACTAAGCAAAGAAAAAAACTTTTAAATTAAAAGGCTGAAAGGGGGATTTGGGTAAAGCGAATCTTAAACATTGGGTTTTAAGGGAGGCTTTGAACAGGACCAGGGGTGGGGGAGGCTTTGATGGTTGTGAGTTCCAAAAAGAGGGGGCTGAAACTGAGAAAGCTCCGTCACGCCAGGTGCGTTTCTTTGTTTTGGCGCGGGTGTGTAGGAGGTTGGCATCACCAGGCCTGAGGGAAGGGGAAGGGGGCGTGGCATTTGAGGAGGTCAGAGAGGAAGCGGGGAGCCTGGTTGTTGAGTGCCTTTGAAATGTATTCTGTGTTTAACTGGGAGCCAACGAAGGCGGACTGGGGTGATGTGGTCTCTGGACCGTCAGGGGTTAGTTGTCACTATGTAGCAGACTGTGGCACAACAACCTCTTCATTTAAGCTCATAATGTCTGAAAGCAATAGACGAAGACAATGTGAGTGTGGTTGTTGTTGGATGTAAGTGTTGCTTGGAACCTGCAGCCGACTCAGTTCAAAGACCTCCTTTGTAGTTGAGCGTGCCGAACCTTGAAGTGACCGAAAGCAATGTAACACATTCACATGGCCACGAAACACAAACCAGACCGCCCCTCTCCCCAATAAACACACTGAATTCCCTTCCTTACTATGCACTCGTAGGTTCCCTGGTAGTCCATGCATGTGGCTCCATTCCGGCAGGGGTACGACTGGCACTCGTCGACACTTTCGTCACAGTAGCTGCCTGTGTATCCTGGCTGGCACTGACACTGGTGGGAGTTGTCCACGTTCACACAGCGCCCTGCGTTCTTACACACCTTCTCCAGCTCCAGACCTGATGCACAGCAGATGAGCAACAAGAGGATGATGAATACACACAGGAATGTTCATGTAAACGTTTTCTTTAAAAAAGGTTCATACTTTTGTTCTTTTCTTTTCTGTGTTTTGTATTGTTTGACTGCCAGACCGCCGACTCTCAAAAGAGAAGACTATGATAATTGGATGGAATCTCTTTTTGGACCAAAAAGTCCACATGGTTGGGTATGCACTGCACAGCACATGTCCCACCAGATTGCATAGAAACCAGGGGCCAGGGTTGGAGTTGTGTCAAAACAAATGTTGAAAAATGGATCCATTCCAACAATCCAAGACTCTTCTGCAAGCATGGAATCAGTAAGTAACTGTTACGCCTCATTTCCACATAGTTCTGTGAATGCAAGCGAGTCAACCACAAGGAAACTCCATGATCTCTGATGTGTTTGTGAAACTCCTCCTTCTGTTTTTTTTCTCTCTGTATGGAATTTGCCTCGAGTATCTCTCTCTCTCTCTCTTTCTATCAATCAATCAATCAATCAATCAATCAGTTAATCAATCCTCACCGTTCCTGGCAGCATAATCCTCGCAGGACATGTTGGGGACGTCACAGTAGAGGCCGGTCCATCCTACATGACAGTGGCAGGTCCAGTAGGTCTCGGTCTGAGAGCAGGAGCCTCCGTTTCGACAACGCACCTGGCTGCACAGGTTCACATAGTTCTGCACAGAGACGGCACAAAGGACCAGGGTTAAGGCTGAGTGTGCAGGTCTTAGCAAAATGTTATAGTATGGCTGTTTTTGTCTTTCTTTCTTTCTTTTACCCATTTTTCTCCACAATTTAGTAATTATGCCAACTGATCCCTCCCCACGCACATTTCTGTGTTTTCACTGCAGTCAGTAGGATATACTGACTCACCTGCCAGTGAGGAGCCCCCACCGGGAGGACGTATAGCTTTCGTCCTACTCCTCCCGCCCAACTCTTCCTGCTGACAGGTGCTGTATAGGATTACGTGCACTCGTGCAGCGATAATTATCACCCTCCCCACGCGGCTTCCCTCTCCCAAACACAGGCCATGTATGTGTGTAGACGCACCGATAAATCCGTACGCAACACGGTGGATTCTAACCCACAACCTCCACACAACGTACTGTACACATATGCAAATAAACACATGCATAAATGCACAAAGTGGTACCTGGCAGTTGTGTCCATTGTATCCCACAGGGCAGGTGCAGCGGTAGTTGCCCAGTCCGTCGGTGCAGGTGCCTCCGTTCTTACAGGGCTGCGAATCACACTCGTTGTGCTCGTACTGACAGAACGTCCCGTAGAAACCAGGACGACAGCGGCAGGAGAACGAGTTGATGTCGTCGATACATGTTCCGTTATTGAGACAGGAGCTGGAGAGAGGACGCCAGATAGACAGGGCAGGAATAGAGAGAGAAAGTGATGAGGATTTTATTTTTATTTTATTTAAACTTTAATTAACCAGTAAAAACACATTGAGACCGCGTCTCAATGTGTTTTTACATGCATGAATGAACAAAAGGTCAGCAGGATGTCACAATTGCGTACACACACACACACACACACACACACACACACACACACACACACACACACACACAATAAATAGTCCTTACATGCGGCTGGTGATCATTTTATTCAGTATTGCAAGTCAACTTGAATGAGCAGCCTACCTCTCAGTGCATTCGGGGATGTTGTGTTCACACAGGATCCCATCGAAGCCCGGTCGACACTCGCACACAAAGCTGTTGACGTAGTCCCGGCACATGGCTCCATTCAGACAGGGCTGGCTTGCACACTCGTCTACCTCACTCTCACAGCGGTCCCCGACGAAGCCGGGACGGCAGTCACAGGAGAAACGGGCCACTTCATCCAAACAAGAACCCCCGTTCAGACACGGGTCTGGGGTAGAGAGAGAGAGAGAGAGAGAGAGAGAGAGAGAGAGAGAGAGAGAGACAGAGGCAACAAGGTTGAGTTTGACTTGTGGTCGGAGTAAAAGAAAAAGGTTTGGACTGGAGAGAGAATCTTGAAAACACAAAGAAAGTGGCTGCACACGCTGATAGCCAAAGTGCCCGTATGTTATTTAGGACCTTCTTCAGGGAATGAGTGACTCAAATGACCAACAGATTCTTGGCTTTATTTATCAGTGAATCGGTTGATTGTGATTAAGGTGGATGACCATAGCATCCAGCCGTATAAGACAATGTTCTACTTTTACCAGATTTAAATCATGGATAAAAATCAAACCAGTCATGTGATCATTTAAATGGTGTGTCACGACTAATTTGTTAATTTCCTTTTAAATGTTTATAATATAGTGTTCATTTGAGTACTGTAGCTAATGTTGGGACAGTTATTGAACTGTCCATTGTTCCATCTAAAGGAACAAATCATATCAGATTTGTAATAAATACGTTGACTCACTGGGCAAGCAGTCATCAATGTTGGTCTGACAGTTGTGTCCGCTGTATCCCGGCTGGCATTTGCATGTGTAGCTGCCTTGACTGTTGATGCAGTGAGCTCTGTTCAGACAGGGGCTCTTCTTGCATTCGTCCACATCCTCATTACAGCGAGGGCCTGCATAAAAATAAATAAAATGTATCGTGAAATTGTCCTCCGTCATGCACTAGAATGAATTAGCTTTTGATGGGCTGCAGATTCAGCACCACTTAAACCCTCTGTACATAAAACAGACCTGTAAAGAGTGCATTTTGTACGCCTCTTATTTCATTGTAGACGAATCGATTCAAAAATAGCCGATTACAAGCTCACAACACATTATTTGCAATGCAACACGTTTTGAGCTGTTGTAGAGCTGCTGTAGAGCTCTAGATTAGAATAGCGATGCTGGGGGTTCAAGTGGTTAACAAAAGTGTCATTTTAAATTATTTTCAATTGTTTGTCACAATAATCATGACAAGAATTTTTTGACGAATGTATACATTAACGATTGTACTGTCTTATACTTTTCATGTGCATTTCACTTCATTGCTGATTGTCATCTGACGCTAGAAACCCCCATGGCCCTGTGGGTTTCAAATTCCCCCTTGTCTGTTTTTCTGCTTTCCTACAATTCCCAAGCTGCTAAATGAAAGCGACACTAAACGGGAAGCGCTTGGAAATCAAATTTTCCAATCATCGTATTATACAGATTGTAGTGCCGTGGTCGGAATCGAAATTTGATTAGTCGCCCCGCTCTACTTTTCACATTCACGGATTACTCCAGTGACATCAATGGAGTTTTTCAACACTACTACTGCTTGTGTTTCAGTCTGTAAATAAAATACAGAAATATTGTATATATTAGTATAAATACAGTATATAGAAAATCTTGATAGTGTCCCTTTAACGTAAAACACCCTAAAAAGGCATAGAAGCAAAAAGTTAATAATAATATTATACACATACACACACACACACACACACACACACACACACACACACACACACACACACACACACACACACACACACACACTAAGGCTGTCCCCAAACATTCAAGGTTCGAATGTTCGCTCGTTAGGGTTGGCACTCAAATCTTAATTCATGGGTTTGAACCATTCGTTTTCTTTATCTTTTATTTTTTATAAAAATAAAAATATATATTTTTTTCCTTTTTTATTAACTCGAAAATATATCTCTGCGTATATGTTATACGTATATGTTAAAAAGTAAGTTTCTCGTGCATTCCTGTCAGAAGTTATGTCTATCTCCTTGTGCAGCTGTCCCTCTCCAAAATCCCCTGCGCACATTAACTTGGTGATGGGCCTGCAGCCAATCAGCCAATCAGCAACAACACACACACACACACACACACACACACACACACACACACACACACACACACACACACACACGCACACACTAGCATGGCACAATTTGAGAAAAAGGTTAGTTCTCTCTCTCTCTCTCTCTCTCTCGCTGCGCTGTTGCGTCTGTCTGTGTGTGAGTGTGTGTGTGTGTGTGTGTGTGTGTGTGTGTGTGTGTGTGTGCACGCGCATGTGCGTGTGTGTGTGTGTGTGTGTGTGTGTGTGTGTGTGTGTGTGTGAGACACACTGATTTATTGAATATTCTGACTTTCAATTCAAATGTACATACATTGTATTGTTGCTTTTTGCCTTGGCAATGTAAATGTAACCCAGCCAACATGGCAACCCGCAAATGGCAACCCATGTCAACTGTCAATCAAGGCAGTATAAAGGTGACATCAGTTCCTACACTCCCCACTCCCACTCCCAGTCTCCCACCTATGCAAGATGGCCGAAATGTTTGGGAGCAGCAGCAGCAGGTTCCTGTTCACTGTGACAACCTTTGGTTACTCTTCGGTGAGTCATATAGGCTTGGTGTCTTAACTTGGATCAACTGGTTAACTGTTTGTTTATTTTGAAAGCATTTGATTTATGTTTGAACTTTTGGTTTAATAATTAATATTGATGTATTCTATTATAATATATATATGTCATGTTATATAATATATATTATAAAATATTTTTGGCTATACAGCCACATGTGTTTCTAATGTGATGTAGGCCTACATGACACTTATCTTTTCTCTTCATGTAATTCCAGAATATGAAGAGTCACTGCACCAGTGGTGTAGGCAGCACCAAGCCCTGGACCCTGAGACGAGCCATGTCCGTGCGCCCCACAGCCCCACCAATTTGGGCTTCCGAGGACCCCCACCCTGGAGCCCATGTGAAGTGTCCCAGACCGATGCCCCCCTCCCTGCACAAGACATTAAGGTAGGAACTGTATGCTATAGCTGCTGCTGGGAAGAGCTGCTTGCTGCGCAGTGAGTACAAATCTTGTTTATTGTCCTTTGCTGTCGCTGGTATGGTTCTGCAGGGTAGCCTACTGATGGTGTTGCTCTCGTTTGCGTTTGCGTTCCGGCTTCCTGCGGTTGCGTCGCGTCGGGCTGCCTGCTGTTGTGCTCGTTTGCGTTGCGTCTTTTGCGTCGACTGCCACAATTTCGGCCGGTTCTGTCAGTTCACCTCATTTCACCTAACTTGTGGACACTGCCTGTCTTCTGCAGAAGAACGTGATGGTTCACGGTAAGTATCTGTTTTTGTATTCTTTGCTGCTGGTAGGGTAGGGCTGGTAGGGTAGGGCTCCTACAAGGGTAGGTTTTTGCGTTGCGTCGCAAACAAAGCACTTTGGCACAGGCATGGAGCTCCTGGTTTACTGGGATGGGGTTCGATTCCCTGCTGCGCCCTATGCTGATTACATTTAATCTGTTAAACAGGCATCCTTTTGTACAATGGAGCGCCGCAGTCCCTCCCCCTTTCAGAACGACGAGTGGCCCAGGAAATTATTCTCATTTCATTTTCTCCATAGGCATTTCAAAACTTATTTATTTAAAGACATTTATTTAAAGACCTTTAAGCGTCGTATACGAAGCCAACTCCTGTCGTGACAAATCATGACAACGCACACAATATTTTGGACCAAAGAATTACAAAGAAGAACACAACGTGTTGTAACCTGCCGTTTTATCTACTTTCTAATTCTTTGTTTGGCCCGAATTTTTTTTGTCATGATTGGTCCGAATGTTCCCTCGAAAATTCCTGCCCAAGTTCGAGTCCTAAAATGAGGGCTAGGGTACAGCCTTAACACACACGCACACACACACGCACACACACACCTTGCCAGCCACTGGGACATCTGCAGGTGTATGATGTATAGTCAGGAGTAGGATGACAGACCCCTCCTCTCTCACATGGCTGCGACGCACAGGGAACCAACTCATCCTCACAGTGTTTACCTGCATCACAACCCACCAATCAATCAATCAATCAATCAATACAATATTTATTAATCAATCAACACACCAATGGATACAACTCAACTAGACTAAACTGTGGCAGGCTGTTCACATGCCTAGGACAATGTCTGCAGATCGGCTATTTTCGCTACTTGTATGCAACATCTTTATACAAAAAGATTACAAAAAGATTAAACATAGACAGTGCTGTGTAAAGTAACTAAGTACAACTACATTCTTTTAAGCATTTGTACTTTACTTGAGCATTTCCAATACCTTTACTTCTACTCTACTACATCTCAGATCCAAATATTATACTTTGACTTACTTTTACTATTATTGCAAAAAGAAAAGATACATCAAACATAGAGATACAAGGTTTCTGGTGGACAGTGACTATAATGTAAGTACTGACCAGTGAAGGGTGGACTGCACTGACAGGTGTAACTGTTGACCTCATCTATACAGATGGCGTGATTCTGACAGGGTCCTGAGGCACATTCATCTACATTCCTCTCGCAAGTCACACCTGTTGGGAAAAGGAGCGGAGATTCATCCATATTATCTGGTACTGTTTGAGGTATTCTAAGTGTAGGCTGTTATTAGCAACCACGATCTGGTACCACCCAAATTTTGAACAAACATGGGAAAATTCTATTACTTCTATTACCATCGGCAAATAAGATGTGTGGCTAACACTGGTTTCTTTCAAATTGGCTGGAAAAAACACCTATCAGGAGACCACAAGCGGAGGTAAATGTCATGTTTCCATCTCTCCTCTGTACATATATAGTGTTTGTATTTGTTGATGACGTATTGTGTAAATTGTTTATTCTATGCTGATGAATTGAATACATAGGACTACAATGGACCGGGACCTTTTTGTGTCATCCTCTTAGCCTTAATGCCTTAAGGCCTATTCATACTAATTGATTCAATCAGTCACACCTGTGAAGCCGGCCCGACACTGGCAGGTGTATCCGTTGTGGCGGTCAAGGCAGAGGCCGTTGTTCTGACACGGACTGGACTGGCATTCATCCTGCTCCTGGTCACAGTGCTGCCCCACCCAGCCTGACACACACTGACAGTAATACCTGGAGAATAACAACACATTTATTACACACTACATTATAGATTTTTTGCAAAACTCAAAGTGCGACACGGTTTAAAAAAAAAGGCATAAAAATAGCAAAAAAATGATTTACATATATATATATATAGGAGGGGCTAGCGCCCCTAAAAAAAGGGGGGAAAAAAGTAATTAAAATGTTGACATATTATTGCTTATAGCCGCTTTAATGATTGAAACAGAGATTTGGTTACGTCACTATCAACAGCCAATGAGGGACCACCATTCTTGGTGACATAACTAAGGTTCAAGGTTAGTATAAGGTCAATAACGGGTCTAAAATATGTATAACAGCAGTGCCTACTTGTGCGCACTCTGCACACTGTCAGGGTTACATGGATAAATGAACACTGAGGGTTTTACTGTGAATCACAGTATTAGAAGCAGACAGAAACCAGCTCTAAGGCCAGCTCTGCTTCACTTGATAAAACAGAGGACAGAGAGAGCGAGGAAAGACAGGGTACACTAGACTACACTACATACAGCAGGATGGATGACTTCCAAATCAGGCTGCCTGCAATTATGTATTTATGTGGTTAGCTGTGTTGAGCCAGGGTAGTTTTGAAAAATCTGGAAAATCTGCTTATTGTTGGTGTTGAGTCAGTGTTGTGGGCAAAATGACCTATGGGTGGATTCCCGCATGAAGAATTACAGGACCCCACACTGGCCAAACAGCGTTAGGAAGAAGATTAGGGTTTGACCAGACCTCAAACCATAATCTCATGTCTGACTCCAGTTTCAATGTCCCAAAATAACCCCGCTTCTGTGTTCCCTAGTAACGGTGACGTCACTATTGCTGGTAACATTTTACTTTTCAGTAATCGTACAAGACTATTGGTCTATTGAAATCATTTATATCAACCTATTGTATCTTTTTGTTGTATCTGCTCTATTTCCCATAAATAAATACTATGAAACTATGGGCATAAAATAGATCTTGTTGTATCCCAATGGGACGTCATCTATAAATAAAGGTGACAAAAACAAAACAAAATCATTGCTCTATAAATGAAGATTTACCTGAAATGACGAGTTTTTAATGGTTAAGGATATATCTCAACACATACAGTATATGTCTGTGATAAAAGGCATTCAGGGAACATTCTACACATATCGTGTAGAATCTACATTATCGTCTGCCGGGTGGAAACCTCATGTCCAAAACAAATAGAAGATAAGCGATGAGGGTTTCTGCCCCACAACAATGATATCTAATAAAAGGAAAGCTTACCCATTTTGCTGCTCAACACAGTCTCCATGGCCACGCGCACATGGCTGGGAATCGCAGTGGTCCGTGCCAGAGTGGCAGAGGAGTCCATGTGTGCCAGGGGGGCACAGACAGCTGAAACCGTTCACCTTGTCCACGCAGGTTCCCCCACTCATACACGGGTTGGAGTTGCATTCATTTATCTCCACGTCGCATTTGACTCCTGAGGGGAATCCATTCACAGAGAGAGACTGGTTGGCTTGTTGTTCAATAGGTGCCACGTTTTCAACCCTACAAAATGTTCAAGAATCTATGTGGCTGTTAGTCCTCGTTCAGTGTGTTTTTCCAACTGATTTCACATTGGACATAAATGTTCTGAGGTTGGGTTATTGCGTTGTACGGCAAAGTACTCTATATTAATCAAAGCTTCGGCCTACCTGTGTATCCCGGACGACACACACACTTGTACTCGTTGATGCCATCCTGACAGTCCCCGTACTCACAGGGGTTACTGGCACAGTCATCCTCATTGATCTCACAGTTGGTTCCTGGAGAGAGAGAGACATGATAATACCAACTCAGACAACGTCATTACTGGGCGCTGGGCAGGAGACACATATCGCTTTTTTACCCTTTATGTGATCGATTATCATTAAACTTGTAACGACAACACTGAGACGTCTCAATCATTGCACCCTTGTTGGTTTGCTGAAAATGTGTTGAGTGATTGGAATGATTTAGCGATGCTTTCTAATACAGTACAGGAAATGTGAGTTTAAAAACATGCCAAATAGATGACACAAAAAAAAATGATTTCACAAAAATCTAAATATACAATCATGACCACAGAGAGGTGTTATGAGTACTAAAAACAAGATGATTATTATTGTTATGATGATCACAATACAGTGTTTACCATTCCATCCATGTTAAAATCTTGTCATTATTAATGAGCTATACTTTCTGGGGCAATTCCTGGTTTTTTTTTAAAAATCCCTAAATATAAAACTATTACATTTTCTGTGAAATATATTAAGTGGCTCGCCAAAAGTTGACAGAGGGACCAACATCATGTGACCTTCCAAAATCTCCACCTGCACTTTTATAACTTCTGGGTTAAGAATCTGATCAGTTACATTCTTCTCCACCAGAGGGAGTGGCACACCAACTTTAAAATAATAAGAGGCCCTAGAAGCGAGAACCTGTGAGGAGAAAAGCAGCACAGACAGAAACTAAATACGATAGTGCTCTGCTCGGAATACGATTAGAAACGAAGGGGAGGGACCACACAGAGCTGGAAGACGAAAACAGAGATATTGCAGTCAACAGCTGAGTCACTATAATTAGGGTAAGTGTTAAAGTGAGACACAGAGCGAGAGACGCGTGCGCACGACACACACACACACACACACACACACACACACACACACACAAAACGAGAAAAAAGAAAGGTACGACTCAAAGAGACCACAAATTGTAGTGAATAGGAGTCAGTGGATGTGGGAGGCCTGACAGAGTGACCTTAGCTGACTTCAGTGAGACTGTACTGGGTACCAGTACAGTACAGTACAGTACAGTACAGTACATTACATTACATTACAGTACATTACATTACAGTACATTACAGCATGCACTGCAGCACTGGAGGCACAGGAGTGACTAATCCCCAGAACAACGTGCTGGTCCAGCCTTATGACCGCCACAGACATGCTGATCTCTCTCTCTCTCTGAAAAAAGCCATTTCTGTATGAAAATCTCGGGAAGATTGTGGCCCAATATTAATTTCAGTGAGCATGTCCAAATTGTCCATGGGCCTAAAGAATCGAAGCTGTGTTCAGTGTTCACATAAACTCTTCCATTGGAACTAATAGACTCCAACCTGCTTCCGGTCTCCTAAAAAAGGCGGCTCCCTACATCGCGCAGATACAGACAGTAAACCAGAGATGGCACGTCTCGGCTACTACTCACCAGTAGTTCCCAGCTGACAGTTACACTGGTAGGCGTTGACCAGGTCGATGCAGCGGCCTCGGTTCTGACACGGGTTGCTGTGGCACTCCTGGACCTGGACGGAGCAGATGGAGCCCGTGTACCCGGGGTGGCACATGCAGGAGTAGGTGGCGATGCCGTCTTTACACACGCCGTGATGGCAGGGCTCCGGGTCGCAGTCGTTTATGTTCTCCTCACAGAGCAGGCCATCGAAACCTGGAGGGAGAATTAAAAAAAAAACCCAATGTGAATACTTGACGAGTTGAAGAAAATAGGGGTCCAGGACTACAGCAATATCAAAACTCTGTTTATTTTCTTTTCACAGTTCCTGTCTCTGTGTGCTAACGAGGAATAGCCCTGGACATGGGTCAACACAGCTGAGTTCACACATACATGTTCACCCAGGCATGTGTGTCGTAGTAGGAGTGGAGACAATGGGGAAGCTATAGGATAGGGGTATAATTATCCTTTAAATGTATAGTCCTAGCTGGGTGAAAGAAGATGGGCGAAATGAATAGAGTATGTAGCTGGGGGGTGGATATGGAGTGAATATGGGCTGTGTCTTTCCGGTTGTCAATGAATGTAAGGAATCCAAGTCTGTAATATGTATTGTTGTTGCTTGTTGCTGTACATCCCATGACCTCTTTTTTTTTTTTTTGTATTTTGTTTTTATTCTGTTTTTTCTGTTGATGTTTTTGTTTTATTGTATGCCTTGTTTGTCTTTTGTGTCTCGTCTTGCATATTCAAAAATTCAAAAAATAAAGAGTAAAAAAAAAAGTAGTCCTATTTTAGTCATATTATAGACTATTATAGACTCAATTTAAGCCAGCGTGTGAAGAAAAAAATATTTGATGACTGTAATCATTTAAAGCAGTGGTTTTCAACCAGGTGGTTTTCAACCAGATGGTTACCAACGCTCTTGAGAGCGTAAAGCTCTCAAGAGTTACATTATTGTTAAACATCTGCATTACTTACAAGAAGTCTACACAATTCAACGTTTGCCTGTTATCTCTCCTATGGTACCAACATCAATACGGCATGGAATTGTGGACAAAATCTTGTCCAACGACATCAAAATATACAAAGTTTTGGGTTTGAGAGGCTAAATGTCATCAAATGGTGGTCTGTGGCTCAAATACCCAATACATAATGGTATGAAAGGGGTTGAAAACCACTGATTTAAAGTAATACGATTAATTAATTAAGACCATAATGATGACAGACATCTTGAATAATGATAATACCAGCAGTAAAATTATATACGTGTTTGTGTGTGTGTGTGTGTGTGTGTGTGTGTGTGTGTGTGTGTGTGTGCGTGTGTTGTGTGTGTGTGTGTGTGTGTGTGTGTGTGTGTGTGTGTTGTGTGTGTGTTGTGTGTGTGTGCGTGTGTTGTGTGTGTGTGTGTGTGTGTGTGCGTGTGCGTGTGCGTGTGCTGTGCATGTGTGTGTGTGTGTGTGTGTGTGTGTGTGTGTGTGTGTGTTTAAGGTTATAATGTAGTACCTTCTGCACATTCACACTCATATCCATTGGGTCGGTCGATGCACTTGGCCCCGTTTAGACAAGGTGTACTGGAGCATTCGTCAATGTCAATCTGGCACATCTCACCACTGAAACCTGAAACAATGGACAGCACCACAGGCATGCATGTGTAAGTTGACTGATGAAAACTAAATAAAAACTAAGCTATGATGACTGAAACTAAGACTATGTATTGACAATTTCGTCAACAAATAAAACTAGACTAAAATGTTAGGGAGTGATTAGTGGAGAAGTGATCCAGAACTAAAACAAGTCATCATGGATGCGCACGGGTGTCGCATAAATTCATGAAATTCATCCATTTCGAAGGAATCACAGCCCACCAAAATACATTTTAGTGGACTAAATGAAGGCATCAGGCCTAACAACGCCCCTTAGCCGTTCTAAAATCTACTGTAAACCACAACGTCTTTAATATAATGCATTAAATGCATGTATGTATGTACCAACCCAACCGGCTGGGAATTCATATAATGTACTGTATGTATGTATGTACCAACCTGCTGGGCATTCACAGACAAAGCGGCTGACCTGGTCCAGACATGTGCCCTGGTTCAGGCAGGGGGAACTCAGGCACTCGTCTACCTCCACCTCACAGTGGGTGCCCTCGAATCCTGGACGGACGCAAGAAGAGAGCGTTTTATTATCATCTCATTACACATCGCACTTCTTCATTTACGAGGCTGCTTTCCATTTTTCAAAAGGCAAACACATCCACCTTGTCCAGTGCATGGTACTGTACCTGGCATGCAGATGCAGGTGTAGTGTGTGCTACTGGACCTGGCATGCAGATGCAGGTGTAGTGTGTGCTACTGTACCTGGCATGCAGATGCAGGTGTAGTCTCCGATGCGGTCCAGACAGGTGCCGTCGTTCTGACAGGGGCTGGAGGCACACTCGTTGACGTCCGTCTCACAGCGCGGCCCGGCGTAGCCCCTCACACAGTTACAGGTGAACGAGCCGTCCGTGTTCACACACTGGCCTCCGTGTTCACACGGATTGGTACCTGCGTGGCGGGGCCGCATAGAAGCTGATTGACGTAATAATAACATTATGCGAAACGTAATGCAATGGAAGATCAATGTCACTTTGTGTGATGGCAAACAGCAACGCACCATACCCTAATGATTTACGATTTGACGATTTACAGTTTAGGCAATTAGAGGACTTAACAATAAACAAGGTAAATAATCATAAACAGTAAATAGAATACAGAGAGAACGGTGTAGTACCTCTGGAAACTAGGACACCAGGCAAACAATGAACCCAGCAACTGTCTAAACAAAATGCTACAGTATGTAAATAACATTCTGCACATTGAATCTTTGGGATGGTGAAGTGCCAGGGGGTGAGGTGGAGTCTGAAGAGGTGAGTCTTCAGATTACCACGGAAAACTGGGAGTGAGTCTGCAATTCTGTCTGCAATGGGGAGTTTACTCCACAGGTTTGGACTCAGTAACAGAACATATTGTATAGTAATATAATATATCATAACGTAACATATCGTAACCAAGGATTAAGGCAAAATAAAATCTCACGACAGAAAACATGTCCTATTGTGCAATTTGAAACCGTGTTAAGAGCCCCCACCCTGGCACACAAATACGGTTTCGTAAACAATTAACACAATATGTAAAATGTCTATGCGAAATCACAGACTGAGGCTATCCAAGACCAATTAGGGTTTTATGGAAAATGCTTCTAAACATATTGCTAGTTTGACCACTTCAAATGCTCTAATCTATAAAATAACTAACAGAAAATAGTCAATATACTGTAGAAGCTCTCAATGAGTCTGCGTTGCATTGAGAGCTTGTAGATCGGCTATTTTGGCTTACATGCTGACATGCCGGCTTCTACGGAATCAAAATGACTGAAATCCGTCGAGGCGACTGAGAACTTTGATCCATGCGTAACAAGTCAGAACAGAGGCCAGGCAGAGGAACAGTGCATGGAATAAAAGGTAGTATTTTATGGTCTCTTCTCACCGATGCTACATTCGTCTCTGTCGATGTTACAGGTGCTGCCCACATAGCCAGCTGGACAGTTACAGTTGAACATGCCGTTGATTGGGTTGGTGTCACACTGGGAGCCCTCTCTGCAGGGGTTGCTGATGCACGCATCGTCTATGTGGCACAGCAGACCTGGGGGGGGTACATGGAGAGGAGTCAGGTATGTTTACCACATTTGTATGGGTCGCGGGTAGATATGCCCTTTTTATATACATTTAAAAAATGTATATATAATTTCAAGAGATACATTTTTTTTTACGTTTAAACAAATAAATCAGAACTTTTCATCAATTAAAAACAATTCAATGTTTTTTTCTCGTTTGGGTCTTGAGCTAAACTGCAAGCATTGCTGCATTCTTATGGGAAGACGATGGATGGGGTTGAACAACCGGGTACTATTATTGGTCCAACAGTCATTAGACCAACAACCTACTGTACCTAAACTAACCATAACTGCAAGCACATGTTCTAGCGCTAGTCCCACTGTTGTTCCGACTAATGCTCCATCGGAATTAAAATAGGATCCCGAACAACCTAGGTATCGTTGCTATCGGGCAGAAACCTCTTATCTCTATTTTTTTTTTTTGGAAATGAATGCTCTACTTCGCATAAGGAGCAAAAATAGCCGATCTACAAGATCAAAATATGCCGTGGTAGATATGCTATTTTTAGCATTTGAATGCTGAAAAGTAACAGTTTGGAGACATGAGGTTTCCACCCGACAACAGCGATATAAGATGAAGAGAAGTTCAAATGCACAAACACTCAATTCTCACATTCCTCATTAAATGTGTGTTAAATTACAGAGGAGCAAACAATAAGGGGCCAATTATTTAATGTTGTAAATTGTCAAACCTGAAAAAAGGAAAAGGCCAATTTTCGAGACACATGGATTAAGCCCTCAAACTCAACGGAGACATTTCTACCGCATGAGACATTTTGTTTTAAGCAAAGCTTCATTAGGAGATCACATTAGTATTTTAGGTGATTTACGACCTGTGCCAACCTGCAGGGAACGGAGGGAGCACTAAGTATATCTTACCCGCTTCAATGATGTGGATCAGATTCATTTCAACATGTCTCCCTCCGGGGACTGGAGGCGAGGCACTGGGAGCTTTGATGCGTACAGTGAAGTCATCCGTTTCCCAGGGGAAACATCGATTCTGGATAGACTTGTTGTTCTGAACGACGTCTACAGGCCTAGTCAGACTCAATACCCCCTCTGAAGCATGTGAAAAACCCTCTATTTGCTCTTGTGCTATGAATGCTAATCCCTTCAATATGGAGAACTTGCGCAATCCCCCCCCCCCCTGTGAACCCTCTACCGGTACAGTTAAAATCATAGGACAATAAGAATATATTTTGTTGCTGTCGGGCAGAAAACTCTTATCTCATTATTCTAACTTTTGGTGCTTTTTTGTAAATTAACCCATTTTTTACCTGAGATCAGATTCTAAAAATGTCTTCTACATCCTGAGAGTTTTCTGAAAAAGCTATGTTTCTATGTCAGTCGTTCTTCGATTTTTCTAAAATAGCAGATCTACAAGCTCATAGCGCGCCACCGAGTGGCGCGCTATGAGCTTGTAGATCTGCTATTTTTAATAGCTAAAGCATAGCATAATGCTAACACCAAAAGGGGTTCCCGCCCAAAATGGATTAATGCCTATTTGATCATACTACAGCGTCACACAAATGTAGCAGATCTACAAGCTCGAAATGCGGCGCAAGCCGACACGTTTTGATCTTGTACATTTGCTACTTTAGCTACTCTCCTGAAAGTCGACAGAGACGACACACATAACATATGAAATATCCTCGCAGTGAAACTTTGTTTGTCAATTAAATAAATATATACTTTATTGAAATATTTGGCATATTTTGGGACTTGTTTCAGTTCAGTGAGTGTGAGGACGGGACGTGACGAGCTCCAGCCAAGCGCTGAAAGCATCATTTGAATGAAACCTTTTAGTGAACCGTGCTGAATGATTCAGTGCATTGAAGAGAACGATAATTCCCACAACTATGTTATTATTACTCCTTACTCCAGTCAACTCAGCTTTCAGCTCCCGGCTGCAACACACAACGGTCTGTGGTGCTGATTGGCTTATCGTTAGATCCACCCCCTAGCTAGCGCTCATTGGATCAAAACACAATGGCTGACCAGAGAAACGGTCTTCTCACTGACTCAGTGAGTCTATACTCTCATGGATTATTGTTTTCCCGTAGGGGCATAAGCAGACGACCCACCTGTTTTCCCGTAGGGGCAGAAGCAGACGAAGGAGGCCACGCGGTCGATGCAGGTGGAGCCCGGGCTGCAGGCGGCTGTAGCGCAGTCGTCTATGTTCTCCGAGCAGTCGGGGCCGCTCCAGCCGTTGACGCACACGCACACGTAGCTGCCGATGAGGTTGCTGCAGGTGCCGCCGTTCTGGCACGTGTTGGGCTGCAGCGTGCACTCGTCCACGTCCTCCGTGCAGTGCTGGCCTGTGGGGAGGGAGGAGGAGGAGGAGGGGTCATGATGTGCCAATGCGTGTTCCGTCGTATGGCAGTCACGCAAGCCGAAAATGTAAGATTTATGATCTACGAGCTAAATTCTCATTTCAACACATTTTAATAGGAATTTCATGGCCGTGGGAACCCTGCAAGCTGTACCCTTGAGCAGATAGTACAGTACATAGTTACATTACAGCACCATACCAGAGTCAAAATAGGTCAATACATGGCTTCATTGGTTAATGGCAAACATTTAGATTGTTGTGTGTGTTAAGATTCATTCAAATGTTACTTTTGGGTCAACGTTGGATAAGCATCACTGCACGGCCAATAAGTCATGGATGATTCAATTTCAATCCATCTTCCACCTCAGGAAGTAGGAACCATTTTCAACTAGCCTTTTCTAAAACAACTGACAAACATCCACACTGACTATTGTTTTACCAAGAACACGCACACACGCATGCACGCACACTGTCACTGTCACACTCACACCCCCCAGAGAAGAGTAGCCTTACCAGTCCATTCCGGTGGGCACTGACAGTTGTAGGTGTTGACTCCATCCATGCAGGTTCCTCCGTTGGCACACTGGTGTCCAGGACAGTCATCAATGTTGTTCTCACAGTTGGTCCCGTTAAATCCTGGAACACAGTCAGGCACCGTCACATACAATATTAAATATGAGCCGGGTCAAAGTATTAAAACCACAGAGCTTATTGTAAACAAACACCATGACCTTCATGAAAACTGCAACAGTGGCTGTGTACTGTACGTGTTTGTTGATAAACACAACATAAGATCAAGACACAAAGTTTACTATGTTACCAAAAACAAAAACTGATATGGGAAGTCGATCTTTTATCAGTTAAATTATGGAATTCATTACAATAACTATTTTTTCTTTTCTTTTATTGATTGATTGTGTGTAAAGTTGTATTTCTATGTCTATTCTGTAATATCAATTTTATCAATATTTGTACGCGGTATTGTTATGTATTTATGTGGACTGGTGTCTTGGAAGATTTAGCCGATGGGCTAAAAGAGATCTGAATTAAATAAAATTAAATAAAATGTTGTATCTACAGCATAGTGCCCTAGCTGAAGCAGACTGACAGCGCTGAGGGACGATTACGTCTGATGTAGTCTCGCGTTGCCAGACTGTTGCCTCCTTCAATATCAGATGCTTCCGTCATGCAGTCTGGAGAACGGAAGCTCTATCATGAGTAAGCGATAAAGCGGAAGTGGTGCCTCCTCCCCACTTCCGTTTCGTCTTTACAGTCACACAAATGTATCCTAATGAAAATAGAAATAATCTAAGCTTGCTGCTTAGCAGAAATGGAAATAAAAATATAAAATGTGAAGATATTTAAAAAATATATTTTCGTAAACGGAAATGGCAGCTTCCTTACTCGGATTTCGGGGGTTGTAGTTCCAGACTCTATATACGTAGCATTCGCAGATTGTGGAATCTCAAATACATGACTGTAGCAATGCAGAAAGAAGGCCAACAACTACATTCATTTACAGATCAACACGGCTGTCTCAATCCTGTTTCCTCTCTCTCCTCTGCTCTGCTCTCTGACTTTCCATTCACATTTCTCTCCCTCATCTCACTTCCAGGTTCCATATCTCACACAGGTGGCAACACACAGCTCACTGCCTGCTGTGTGTGTGTGTGTGTGTGTGTGTGTGTGTGTGTGTGTGTGTGTGTGTGTGTGCGTGTGTGCGTGCGTGCGTGCGTGCGTGCGTGCGAGCGTGCGTGCGTGCGTGCGTGCGTGCGTGCGTGCGTGCGTGCGTGCGTGCGTGCGTGCGTGCGTGCGTGCATGCGTCTTACTGCATTTTAACCCATTCTGAACGGGAACCCCTTTTGGTGTTTTAATAACTAAATAATGCTTGATTGATGGGAAGTCAATATTTAAGTAATTTATAAGTTAACCTCATGGATGACATATGAATTAGACTTGTTCTTTGATTGTTTCCATTGTTGCATTAGTTCGAGGCATTTCATAATGTCTTACCCGGGAGGCAGTGACACTGGTAGCTGGTCTCAGAGGTCTGGCGGCAGGTGCCTCCGTTCTGGCACGGAGAGGGCAAGCAGGGGACGTACGCCGTCTCACAGTGGCGACCCGTAAACCCAGGGGCACAGTTACACCTGGAGTTACACACAGAGACAGGACTATGTCAATATGAATCCAGATCCATATAATATAATAAACCCAGGGGCACAGTTACACCTGGAGTTACACACAGAGACAGGACTATGTCAATATGAATCCATATCCATATAATAAACCCAGGGGCACAGTTACACCTGGAGTTACACACAGAGACAGGACTATGTCAATATGAATCCATATCCATATAATATAATAAACCCAGGGGCACAGTTACACCTGGAGTTACACACAGAGACAGGACTATGTCAATATGAATCCATATCCATATAATAAACCCAGGGGCACAGTTACACCTGGAGTTACACACAGAGACAGGACTATGTCAATATGAATCCATATCCATATAATATAATAAACCCAGGGGCACAGTTACACCTGGGAGACAGAGACAGGACGGTTCAATTTGAATCCAAAATGTAAGTGATATTCAAAAAAGAGTTCCAAATGGATAAATTAACTGAGGCACTCTAGTATCTACTGTAAGGCCTAATGCTCCCCTCTGTCTTTCTTTCTTTCATGAATCAAGGTTAACCTTGTCATTCAAACTGTAGTACACAATAGTGTAGACTATGAAAGATTTTTTATGATCATGTATTCTATTTCTAGTTTGACCAATATACTCTTTAATCTTGAATAACCAGCTATTTTCTGAAAACGAGATGCTTATACTGCAGAACACATGCTGCCTGCCATGGGATCCATGAATGGGCTCTATGCACCCCCCAGGGAGGCTCTCCAACGTTGAAGCGCTCGGCCCTACTGGTCAGAACTGGGACTGCAGGCGGACCCGTGGATTCATGATGAGGAAACCCCGTGCATCTGGGCTTTAAGACTTTAACATTGAGCACTTCTGCATTTTGGGCACCACATTTTAGTGCCCAAATCAAAAGAATGCAGAAGTAGACCGTTCTTCCAGGTGCTTCAAAACGCCACTGAGCAACTTCCATCTAAAATGAATAGCAGGGGGTGGGGCAGTCCGCCCTCTAGCCTTTATAACTCTATGGCTACATGCACACAGAATAACTCTTCCTACTTCCGGGCCGCTTCCCTACTTCCTTCACAGGTGTTACCGATGATACAAATTAAAGCTCTGTTCCATTTAGTGTGCAGTGGCTCTCAAACTTTTTTAATTTCAAGGAATCCCATAACTCTGAGAGTGTACAAATGGAACCAAATGGACCCCACACCCGTACGGAGCCATTTGGAACCCACTCAAGCCAACACGCACGATGGCAGCACCCTTCATTCAGAGCCTCCATTGGTAAGGTTAGGTAAGGTAACACATTGCTCTGACCTGTAGGAGCCGGGGGTGTTGACGCAGGCGCCTTCATTGTGGCACACGGGGGAGGGGCTGAGGGCACACTCGTCCGTGTCGTTGAGGCAGCGCGGGCCGTGGTAGCCGGGGGGGCAGGAACAGGCGTAGCGGCCACCGGACAGAGAGCTGCAGGAACCTCCGTTAGCACAGGGACCAGACAGGCAGCTGTCCTCACGCTCGCACCTGGTACCTGGAGGGAGAGAGTAGGATGAACCTCGTTAGCACAGGGACCAGACAGACAGCTGTCCTCACGCTCGCACCTGGTACCTGGAGGGAGGAGGAGGGAGCAGTGTTAATTTTGTCATAATCTTTTGCATCTAATTTCATTTAGTTTTAGACACATTTTAGTCATCCGAAATGTTTTATCTTTAGTCTATTTTTTAGGCTAAATAAGGCTAATTAAATATAATAAGATAAGAGAAATAAAGAGAGACCACAGAAAGTTGAATCGTGGAATTCACTCAAGTTGCTGTGTTGGATAAAGGTGTTGAAAAGCACTTCAAGCACTTCAACTTCAAGAAGTATTTTTTCTTTTTTCTCAAGGAGGAAGTAATAAAAGTCTAATTTATTGTAATTATTGTTTAGCCACTATAACAGCTTACAACGCGTTGTGCAACTTGTAGATTTGCTATTTTCTGAGCACAACACCGGAGTGCAACCAAAATGAAGTGTCTTATACAGTAAATCTCTTTTTCTCTAGTCCCTCTGTAACATTTTTGTTCTAGTTTTCATTTGTTAACGAAATTATCAGTATTTAGTCTTAGTTTTAGGTATCATAGCTTAGTTTTTATTTAGTTTGAGACAGTGAAAAAATGTAGTCGACGAAACATTTTTCGTTATAGTTTAAGTCGATGAAATCAACACTGGGAGGAAAGGGAGGATTACAAATGAGGTGGGATTACGTTTAATAACAAAGCGAAACTGATGAATCTGTCTCTGCTTCTACATCTCAACGTCTGAACTCTGGCTGGCCCTGCTGGCTGGCTGTGATTCAAACCCTGGATTATACCAGTATATAGATGGAAAATGGTAGGCTGCATTGTGTTTTAAATTACACTAGTGTCCAGTTCTATTCGTACTGCTGCATCTGCTTACAAAAAAGAATAATGTTTCTAAAGATCAACGCGTATATCTATTCTACGTCCGAGCATAGACAATTAGACATGGTAACTGATTAGTGTACAGACACTGCCAGCCTTACCAGAGTTTCCTCCGAGGTGGAGGATACATGCTGGATAGTCTGCTGCGCGAGGAAATAAATAAATAATACAAGTACGATATTATAATACAAGAGAATGACAGCTTGGCACGTGCAACAGTAACTTTTATTTTTGTAGAAGAGGCAAACTAATATTGTTCATGCCGTTAGCCTGTTTATTTGTTTACATGTCAACATTATTAAACATTATTGTAGGCCTACTGTAAAACCGTAAAAAACGTTCCCCTGAACTTTAGATTTTTTAGTATAATAGTATTTAGTTTAACACTAAAACACTTTAATTTAGAACACAGCCAAATCCAACCATAGTACATTCAAAGCAAACGGCACAAGTTTAGTTTAGTTATTAGTTTGCCTCTTCTACAAAAATTTAAATTACAAGTTACTGTCGCGCGTGCCAATAAAGCTGCCATTCTCTTGTACTTGTATTATATCCCACCACGGAGTAACCTGGCGTATCGGAGGACAGTCTGGTGAGACCTTGGGGGTTAGACGGGCTACAACGGCAGTGTCGGTAGACCAATCAGAGGCAGGCGGGGCGTTACCATGTCTATGCTTGGACGTAGAATAGATCAACAGGGATGAGATCACTCTCACATCTTACAGACTAGACAATTAGCCCTGCGCGCTCACAGTGAATTCAATAGACTGGCATATACAGTATCGTTGCTATCAACCATATTCTAACTTTTTGTGTTTTTTCGTAAAATGAACGCCCTACTTGATCATACTACAGCCTCGCACAAAAGCATTGATGTTAGCAGATCCGCAACCTCGAAACGAGGCGCAAAGGTAAGCGCTTCAGACTTGTCGATCTACTACTTTTGCTGTATTTCACTTTCTGAAAAGTAACAGTTTTGGACATACGAGGTCTCCACCCGACAGCGACGAAATATTGATATATCTCACCTGTCCATCCTCTGGCACACCGGCACTTGAACTTGTCGAGGGAGAGGAGGGTACAGTTGCCGCGGTTGGCGCAGGGGTTGTTGGGGTAGCAGGTGGAGTTCTGGGGGGTCTGGCAGTGCTGTCCGGTGTAGCCCAGGGGGCAGGTGCACGCCGTGCTCCCCGGCACGGGGACACCGGCCGACAGGGTCACCGAGCAGTTCCCCCCGTTGAGGCAGTAAGTGGGGTGGCAGGGGTCCTTGTGGTGGCAGTACTCGCCCAGGTAACCTGAGGCACACCTGGAGAGAGACACACACAAAGACACAGGGATTTAGGACAGAGATACTGGACAAACACAGTGATAAATGACCACACATGCGCGCCTGGCAGAGGCAAACAGAGCAAAACAAAGAGTACTTTTCAGCCAGGAACTAAACTAAACCACATCAGAGAACCTCTTAGGGCAGCATCGGCAAAGCATCACAAGAGAGCTTGGGTGAGCAGTACACACGCACGCACGCACACACACACACAGAATTCACACAGCACATCAAAGCAGGCGAACAGGAGTCTATAGCTCTCTGTATTTCGCTATCCTACAATAAAAGCGCCGAAAAAAGTCTGTCTGTCATCCTGTCTGAAGCCTACACGTCCTTAGCACAGAGCACAGAGACTTAGGGGCGCCCGCCAGAAACGCCACGGCACACGGCCAGCCTCGAGGAACCTAGCGCCGCACAGCCCTGTCCTCCAGCCTCAATCTGCTCTGCATAAAAATAAATATAAATATTTCAATTTCAACAATCATCTTAATTTAATTCATTTGCCTCAAAAACGACTCAACTTCCCGCAGGCCACGTGTCACCAGCGAATTTCATGTTGGGAGGGACACAGATTAATGTATGGTCACAGTTTTCCGTGCAACATTCCCCTTGCCTTACCCACCGCACCGGCACCTCCCCTTTTGGTTACGGCGCTCTCGCTGACTGTTCCTGGCTATACTACTGTACATACACGTGAGACCAACACAGTCACACAGGACTGAAGACGCCTCTCTCTCTCCTCTCTCTTGCTTTTGGCCACTGACGACGCGAGGTTACAGATCTATTTGACACCTTCAAACCACACACGGGTAAAAACAGCGCAGGCACCATTGTGGCAGACAGGCAGCTGATATGCACGCCGCATAGCCTACTACAGTTATTTAACCACTTTGCAATACATTCTTCCCATTGCCTTGCATAGGAAAATCTACAACTACAACATATGGCCTATACAGTCCACTTGCCGCCCAGCTCAGGAGTGTAGGCTCATAACGGGGAAGAAGTTAGAAGAGTGCGGGTGCCCCGTAGGCTTTTGTTTTCATTCTCGGTTCACCAGCAGCCCTTAGGCCCTAACCCT
Source organism: Protomyctophum bolini (assembly GCF_963924005.1). Classification (NCBI taxonomy): domain Eukaryota; kingdom Metazoa; phylum Chordata; class Actinopteri; order Myctophiformes; family Myctophidae; genus Protomyctophum; species Protomyctophum bolini. Next base: position 27,744,480 of record NC_137869.1, on the reverse strand, counting down.
AACCGATAACCCTAAGGCTTAGGGTTATCAGTTAGGGTTAGGGTAGCCGTTAGGGTTATCGGTTGGCCAACCAGCAACATTATCCATCCATCCATCCATCCATCCATATTAGCCTATACTTTTGTGCCCAACCCAACTTCCCAAGATCGTCTGTAAACTATTCCCTGCCTATCAGTAATGTGATCTATTACATCGCATTACCCACACTGAATATCATTTGCTGTTCATATATTCAGAACGGGTAAGGACTAGTTTCTGGAAATGTTATAAAGTATGAAATGAGACCTTAATTAAGTGGTGAAATATTTGACTCTTGGCCACAAACATGTGAAAACCAGTGGGTTAAACAGAGGGCACTGCAGGCAACAAACAAGAAGTCTAAAAGCAGAAGAGTGTGACTTGGAGTTATCTATCTGGAAGTAGCTGACTGAAACTTGGCAGAGACATTAGCAGTGACACACACTTGATCTTAGAGAGATACGGTTTTGTTTTAGTTTCTTCTCTCCTTCTGGTTAATGTACTGTAGCAGGCCACTCATAACCACAGCCAACAGGCCAGTCCAGAAACTGGGTCAAAAACGATTTACAGTATCTATATC
>NC_137869.1:27551703-27734203 GCF_963924005.1 Protomyctophum bolini | reverse complement strand
AGTGAAGGTGTACAGGGGTGTGAAACTGAGTGATGAGGCCTAAAGCACAGCTCTACTCTGGGCTATGTTCTGTTCTCTTGATCTCCCCCCCTTTCCTCTTATCCTGGCATCTTCTCCTTCCTCCCTCCCTCCAGCAGCCTGTCCTCCCTGATACGTTCTGCTTTTCCCCGTTGTGCCCTGAGGACATGAGACTTGGACAGGAGACGTGGAGAGGAAATCATGGCTTTTTTCCTGCAGGGTAACGAGGAGATGAAAGATGACTCAGGCTGAATGACAAGAGAGACGCCGACGGAAGGAGACACAAAACAGAGCGAGATTAACAGGTAGAAAGAACGTCAGTCTGAGGGAGAAAGAAAAGGCCATGGAAAGAAAAGGATAGACATGCTCAATGCTCATACATAAAAAGACAGGTAGTGAGGTTGGCAGAAGAACAGTATAAAGTAAGAATAAAGCAGGCAAATAGATATGGATCAACAAATAGACAAACGCATCAGACACACAAAAGACAGATATGCAATGCATAATGGAAATGGACAAGACACCACAGGCATAGAAACTACGAGAGGCCAATATGCAGATGACAATACAGGGGCAATAAAAACTAACCTAAGTGGTAGGGCAGTACGGCCACAGGCATGAAGGCCAGGGGTCAAACAGGAAAAGGCAGAGATAAACAGACAACAGAGGGATAAATTAAGAGAGGAGGAAACGGATTAAGAAGCCAAGGTGAGGTGTGTCCAGAGATCCCAGAGGCATCTGACCCCTGGAGCAGTGGGAGGGACAGCGGGACGGACAGGTGACTGACAGTTTGGTGAAGGACGGATAGAGAGTAGAGACGGGGTAATTTCTCTCCTTTCTCCACTCCTCTACCTGCTCTAACGCCCACAACGCCCCTGCCCCTCACCACCCCACCCCACCCCTTCACTCCTCTCTCATCATTAGTAAGGAGTTGTGCAGTGAGATACTCGGGTTACTATCCTCTTTTCTTTTAGCTCTCTCGCTCTCTCTTCCTCCGTCTTTGGCCTGCAGGCAAATTCTACCTGTCAGATCAAACACGCACTGGGCCTACAATACACTCTTAACTCTGGCTCTCTCTGTGTCTCTCTCTCTCTCCCTCTCCCTCTCTCTACCCCCTCTACTCTGGAGAGTAAAACGAGAGAGATAGAGAGAGAGAGGCAGAGAGACAGACAGAGACACAGTCAGAGAGAGAGAGATAGTTAAGCAGTTAACACCATAACCCAGCAAGGCATCAAGGGATTTTGTTCTAGAGAAAGACGGTTTTAAATGACAGTGTGAATCTGGCCTCGGCGTAGCAGGGAGTACTCCATCAGACTCCATCTTATAGTACAGTGTTAGAGACCCTCTTCAACAAACACCGACCAGGGGGAAGACAAAACACAACCTCATCATGAATGATTCACCATCAGCCATGAGTGTGGTGCCGTTTTGTTGCTAGATACAGATACCAGTATCAGAAAAGCACTGAGTATGCCAGTCTATGCCATTCCAATACCACATCATTTATCACATGATGATGTTTCATGTTTGGATGCTTCAGTTGATGTTGCAATGTTGATGTTATACTCTCACTGTACTATTTACATAATTATTTCACTAACTTGTAGCTGCCCCTTTAACAAATATTAATGAGACTATTCCTAGATCAGTGGATGGCAAACCGTTTACTTTCAAGGACCCCCCATAACTCTGAGAGTGTACGACTACGAATGTTAACAAATGGACCCTTATGCTGCACTCACACGGGCAGATGCAAAGATGCAAAGGATAAGACCACAGAGCAGCTACATGCATCATGGCGTCTTCGCATCGTCATGTCGCTGGCTTCCATTGACAATGAAGGGTAGACTGTATCTTTAAATCCGCCCGTGTGAACGCAACATTATGGACCTCTAAGGGTCCAGTCAGAACCCAGATGGTCCCTGGACGCCACTTTGAGACCCACTGTCCTACATTTGTTTAAATTACACACTGGTATCGGATAATCGATACTCGGTATACACCGATACGCAAGTCATGGGAATGGGAAAGGAAAGTATTGGTACATCTCTATTTGTTACAAGGTAAAGGTGCTGGAAGTCACAACACAACAGACAGTGACAGTCACTAACACATGGTTGCATACCTACAGGTGACACACACACACACACACACACACACACACGCCTCTCTCTCTCAGACTCACAGGTGACACACATACACCTCTCTTTCTCTCACACCCCACGGCTAATGGCTTGCAGTCTCACCGGTTAGACGGCTTTGCGGTGCCCTGCCCTTCCCTGCCATCCAACCTCTCTCTCTCCCACACTCATTTACTCTATCTCTCTCATCACTCCCTTCCTGATGAACGTGATGAGATGCCGTGGCTTTCTGGGCCAAATAAGGCCCTAGCAGCGGCACCGTGACATTGACGAGGAACGTCAAGTTCAGTGTTTAGGAGGAGGGCTAATTCCATTCACATTCCAGTGAGAAACTCACCGCACTGCTCTGGAATTACAATGTTGCATTGTGTTAATATAATGACACAGGAGCATGCTGCCTTGTCTATTGTGCAACAAGTTTCATTCACTGTGTGTGTCGTCGACACAAAATAACATCATAATTGAGACACTCGAGGTGGCACAGAGCAGAGATAAAGTCCAATCTGTCCACTGCAGTGCTGAACTAGAAAAAGTGCCCCTCTAGGCACAGGTCTCCACCAGGCCAGGTCAGGTTGTGGCCTCCTGGTGGTGCTATAATAGGCCAATGTGAAAAGGGTGCCATTTGTTCTTAAGCCTTTGATGCAATTATTGAGGAATTTTGTTCTAAAAATGTATTTTACAAAAGTCGGCCTCCTGATGGCGCTATAACAGGCCGAAAATTTGGGGCAGAGGTTCATCTTTAGCATATAGGGAGTGTGTGTGCAAAGCTTGGCATTGACCGAGTTAACGGTGCCGGAGATTAGCTGGTAACGGACGGACGGACAGACGAGACATAGAGAGAGACCTACTCTCTCCCCAGGCCTGGTGGAGACAAAAAACTCTATTTTGGCTGTGCTCAGGGAAGCGAAGCCGGGCAGGGAGAGCTACCTGCGTTCGCAACTCCTACACTACAGGCTGGCACAGCGCCTGGCAGTGGGGGTGTTGAACAGGAGGAGTAGGATGGATGATTATTATGATTATTATTAGGTTTTAGAATAATAATAAAAAATAGTCATTACTGTATATCGTCATATTAGACACCTCTTATCTCTATATTCTGTGTCTGTGTTTTACTTGATCATACAACAGCGAGCATCATCATACTACACTACAGTATCAAAAGCAGCAGCAGAGCAGAGTAGCAGACTGCTTTTGAATTTGAATTCTGAAAAGTAAAAAGGCTTTGTAAATATGAGGTTTCCACGCGACAGAGACGATACATTCAGAACTCAGAAACAAGGAAATCAACATGTGTTTTACTTTTAGCAGTGGTGCAGTTAAATTAACAAGGGAGGGTGACACAAGTTACAATACATGCACAAATGGGTGACACACAGTGCAACAGTTATTGGCGATTAGCTGGACAAGCTACATTATAACAGTGTTTCCAGCCTGACCCCTCGGAAGCTGCATGAGACATAATTAGACTGATCTCGGCCAAGAGGCCACTGACTGTTTACTTACAACCAGCCGCCTTTAATATGCTGGGAAGCCTAATAAACACATAATGGGATTTTCACACAATGGCCCTTTTCACCAGTGGCACGGCCGAATAAGGGCATGTGTGTGTGTGTGTGTGTGTGTGTGTGTGTGTGTGTGTGTGTGTGTGTGTGTGTGTGTGTGTGTGTGTGTGTGTGTGTGTGTGTGTGTGTGCGCGTGTGCGTGTGCGTGTGTGTGTGCAGACGGTATTCAAATGGACCAGTTAATCAGTCTAACAGTAGGCCTGCGCTCTGTCAGCTGACTGGTGTAAAATGAAAAGACTCAATGAATGCCTCCCCTCTCTGTTTCTTCAGGGCACCCCTCTCTCTCTACAGTTGTCCTTATATCGATGATATCACCACTCCTTTTAGGTCATCTGATATGGATTTTTTTTAATGCCGACAGCAATAGAGCACCGAAGTGTGACGTAATGTATGCATCCTACCACGTTTTTTTCCCCCCGCCCCATTCAGAATTCCTATAGACGTTTAATATTGCGTCCTGTGTTCCAAAAATAAATAAATGTTTGCATGCCGGTTTGATTCATATGGATTATGAAGCATCAACTGACGGCGAGATGATTTGATTGGCTGAGCACGGAATGTGATGGATGATGATTGTGATTTTTCTTCTTCATACAATTCGTATATGAGACATTTCTAATAATAATCAAATGTTATTCTCCATACTAGAGAAATTACTTCTGTAACCAGCGGATGAACGAGTGACCTTTGGTTACTCTATTCCCATATTTCTGAGAACAGGAAGGACCGATATTAATCAACCGATTTCTGTTAACTCTGTACCCTACAAGGCATCTGAGTCCACTGTCTGTGCATGTGCCTTTCATTCTAGACAGGCCTATCATCTCTTACTACTGTATTTACCAGTAGCTCTAGAAAAATAATGTTTTAATGCATTTAAAACACAAGTGAGACACATTTAATTAAGACAATTGTATTAAATAAAGTGACTTAAGCAGACAATAAACAATGCTGTTTAAACAACAATAACACTCGACAGGAAATCTGTTGGGAGACTCCAATTCAATGGACATTAACATTCAGGTATGTGAACCCCTCACACTATATTTGGGATTTGGGGAGATGATCAGTTGAAGATCAGACTAAATGACTTGAATCAGGAACACCCCTGTGGTTGTCACGCAAACATGGTCCCAGTTATCCTCTAGTGTGCATAGGGCCACAATTAGAGGAGAGTAAAAGGACAGATGATTGACAACACAACTGCCTATTTTCTCTTAAATATAACTTTAGTTATTTTCAACCAAGGTTCATGTTTTAGGTTGTTATTAGAGAAAGTAAAAGATGAGTGTTCATTTTTGTTCATTTAATGCTTTCTTTCGTTTTAGGGATTTTAGCAGTTTTGACAGGGGAGCGAGGGCATTCGAGCATGGGGCTAAATATGTATTTCTTTACTAAATATTATGGCGATTTCTTTTTTTATTATTTACTATAGTCATAATATACCCCAGGAAATTACATCTGGCCACAGAAGATCACAGGATCTATACTGAATGTGAAGGTAGCCTACTGGGGGGAAGCCTGTGTGTCTTAGGCTCAATATAACACATTCAGTAGATCTCGTGATCTTTTGTGGCCAGATGTAATTTCTTGGGGTTTAGTAGGACTAGAGTAAATATTAAAAAAATGAATCGCTCTAAAATGTTGTAAAAGAATACATATTTAGCCCCATGCTCGAATGCAACCGCCCCTTTGGTCAGCCTACTGGTGTTCTACTTACCAGTCAATGTCAGAATAATAATAATGCAATCAGTAATTTTAGCTATTTTCACATTTTAATTCAAATATTGGACATGATATGGTATATCGTTGCTGTCGGGCAGAAACCTCTCATAGTTGTTTTTGTTTTTTCATAAAAATAGAAGATCACAGACGTGATTTGAGGTTGTAGATCTGCTACTTGAATGTCCATGTCGTTCAGTAACAGTTTTGGACACATGAGGTTTCCACCCAAGGCCCGACCAGACGACCACCGAGAGGAAACATTGAAGCAAAATGGACATGGTGGCTGGAGTTGGTATTGCACTATGGGCCATGACACTATGCATGGCACTATGGGCCATACGTGAATGTGCGGCCCATAACCAATCCCAGAATGCACTCTGTTCCAACCCGGAGGAAGGCCTCATGCGCTGGGTGAGCAACTCAATGCAAGTGGATGAGAGGAGAAATCCGGTGACGTCTCTATTGTTCCACCAGACAGAGACGATATATATGGCACATGGCAAATGCTTCAAAAGGGATGCTGACAACAGCATCCCATTTGAAGCATCCAGCATGCGCCTACATGTGCACTGCACATGTGCATGTACTGTCGCAAGCAAGTGAGTGCAGTGTGTGTGTGTGTGTGTGTGTGTGTGTGTGTGTGTGTGTGTGTGTGTGTGTGTGTGTGCGTGTGTGTGTGTGTGTATGTGTGCGTGCATGCGTAGCAGACCATGTGATTGCACATGTGTGCGAGTGTATTTCTCAAGACTGTTGTTTTGGACTGAGTTCACTCCCACATCTAGGACCTCATTTATGAAAAGAGTTGACAATGCATAAACATCAGCCACTCCGTTTGGATTACTGTGCTACTCCTCGTCATGGTGTAGCTCTCACACACACACACACACACACACACACACACACACTCACACACACACGCTCGCATACACACACACACACACACACACACACACACACACACACACACACACACACACACACACACACACACACACACACACACACACACAAAGCCTCCTCACACCTGCAAGACAACATTCTGTCTGACCTTCAATTAGCGAGACGCAGGAATGTGAAACACAGATTAAGGAATGTGCCTTCCCTTTTCTCTTATAACGGCGAGTATCAGAATGTTGAAATTCCCACCCAAAAAAACACAAACTCTGGGAACAGACACACAGTGTGTTTCACATCACATTAAATGAAATATGATAGGTTCATGAACCGCGGATGGTGTGCTCGCATTGGTGATCACGCTTGGGAGGGGCAACACAATTACACAGATAGCTGGAACGTAATTACAAAGCAGGGCAAGCTGTCAAAAAGTGGCAGACGTAGATTATGAAGTCACTGCGTCAACCTTACACACTGTCAAATCCCCAGAGTTGATTTGACCCCAACGTCGTTACAAATCGAACCATTTTGTTCTATCTGTGCCGCACGCTCCCTGAGTTCACACAGCCGTAAGGGTCTATTATTTGGTTCCACTTGTACACTCTGAGAGTTAAATTACCACTGAGGATTTTACTGTGCACAGTAAAGCACTCGTGTTTTCTCACTGAATATACATACATTATTTCCTTTTACCTGTATCTACTTGTCACATTGCACATTGCTATTAATCACAATCCAGTGATGAATAGCTTTTGACACATTACCACATACTTCAGTTGGCCGTTGAAATGTCTATCTGCGGTAACAATCGATGGGTTTTTCCCTGAAGAGGTCTTAACGGCCAGAACATTGGGTTTCCTGTACTCTGCGTCCTAAATAAAAAATTGGCACTTTGGTCAGTGTGTGCGGCCACTTTCTTGTTCCTTCAAGATTTCTATTCAACAATCGATGACAAAACATTTGATTCAATCAAGCCATTCAATGTCAGCAGAGTGTGCAGTTTGAGTTTTGCTCATTTGTTGCATATTGAAGAAGTTATCAGCTAATGAATACAACCAAGCACCTCTCCTTCTCACCGTATAGGCCTATACACACACACACACACACAGCAGTACTGACACCTCTCCTTCTCACCGTATAGGCCTATACACACACACAGCAGTACTGACACCTCTCCTTCTCACCGTATAGGCCTATACACACACACAGCAGTACTGACACCTCTCCTTCTCACAGTATAGGCCTATACACACACAGCAGTACTGACACCTCTCCTTCTCACAGTATAGGCCTATACACACACAGCAGTACTGACACCTCTCCTTCTCACAGTATAGGCCTATACACACACAGCAGTACTGACACCTCTCCTTCTCACCGTATAGGCCTATACACACACACAGCAGTAAAGACACCTCTCCTTCTCACAGTATAGGCCTATACACACACACAGCAGTACTGACACCTCTCCTTCTCACAGTATAGGCCTATACACACACAGCAGTACTGACACCTCTCCTTCTCACAGTATAGGCCTATACACACACAGCAGTACTGACACCTCTCCTTCTCACAGTATAGGCCTATACACACAGCAGTACTGACAGTACCTTAAAGAGAACCTCTCCTTCTCACCGTATAGGCCTATATACACACAGCAGTACTGACAGTACCTTAAAGAGAACCTCTCCTTCTCACCGTATAGGCCTATATACACACAGCAGTACTGACAGTACCTTAGAGAGCTGTTGGTTCTATGGCAACAACAGCGTAAGTAAGGAAATTCCCGACATGTCCCACAAAAAGCTATGTTGGAGGTGGAAGTGTGTTTATTGGGACTGTTCCCAGTCCTGGTGTACTTTGTCAGACAGAGGAGTCCTTTATTCCCTCTTCTGTGCCTGAGCAAAACCTCATGTCTCACAGACAGGCTGGGATTGATCGAAAAAAGAAAAAGAACTCTTGGCCTTTGAAGTATATCAACCGACGCCATTTACTTATTGTGGTGTTGATCTGCAGAACTGCTGTATTGGTTCAATCAATTTGGCTTGTGTTCCTCTATGGACTTTAGTATCTGCTACCCTGGCCTCGGACCTAGGAACGTTTGCCTCACCTGCAGTGTCCAGTGCCGTTGCTGAAGGTCTGACACGTAGCATTGTTAACACACGGCTTCACATCATCGACACACTGCAGCCCTGCAAGACAAGGAAATGAGTTAGGATACATGGACAAAACCATGGACACCAAATTAACCACATGTAACCAAAGTGTCCCTATTGTGGGGTGAAGGTTTGACAGAAATAGCCGATCCACAAACCACAAAGCGGCAACGCAGCATGCCGTGAGCTTGTAGACGGTTTGAGTGATTAAGCTGATAGCCAACATAAAGTTTTTTTTGAGCTACAGTAAATATAGCTATTCTTACATTATAATCATCTTAATAGAGTATATACATTTCCCCCACAGAATGGCTGAAGGAAGCATTCACAATGTTTTTTTTTGTCATTCCACTGAATTCCAAGCTTACCCACACTTTAGGCCTAACTGATTGTTCTGCTGTGTGTTGGCGCTGCCTGCCACTGTTCCAAACATCTACAGCATTGCAGTGGTTTTGGCTCCGTTCTGAAATGTATAACGAAATGCAGAACCGACAACTTGGCTCTCGACAAGCGTGGCCTGCAAACCTTCTCCTTTTCGCTTCTCCATCTGCCAACATCTGTTGGGCTAAACCTAACAAGCCGCGCAAAGCCAGGCCGAAGTCAGTCAGTGGCCATGGGGGCAGCCGGACAGGCAGACAAGGAAGGCAGGCAGGCAGGCAGACAGAAGTGAGCCTTGATAGATACAACAAAGCCCGACTATCTCCATGCCAGTGAGACACTCGAGGCCAGACACATCCTCCATTGTGCGGTCCGGAGGCCACCAGAGACATGGGGCTCAAGTGGTCTTCACGCACACCATGCTGGCACAACATACCAAACAGAAGGGTGTTGCTCACAGTCCTAGTTGTCACGGGAGGAAGCCAGAGGAAACTTTTGTTTTGTGAATGATCAACTGCAGTCAGGCGGTTTTGTGTCTCATCTTTTAGCCACATTACATCACACACCACACCTTAAACCTGACCTCACACTTTTGGCCATGTCAAAAAGAAATTACAAATTGAGAAAATATCACATCCATAAACTCACAATGCGTCACTTCGTGACTCTTTGTGAGCTTGTTGATCGGCTATTTGCACTGCTTAAGCAGTTAAAATTGACAGTTTTTAGGGTAGGGAATATCTCTGGGGTTGGGTTGTGTAGTAGTAGAAAGGGCTTCTTCCTGTCAGAGCAGTGTCAGGTCATCTGATTTCAAAGCAAAGCCAACTCAGGGTTCACAAGACAGTCATCACACCACAGGAAGAAGTGTGCTTCCTGTGCTAGATGCTAGCGTCATCTAAGGTCACGTCACGCGGACCTCATCAATATGTCAGGGCCAGCCGTACAATCGGATGACATGGTTTTAGAATTGCGGGGGGGCAGATTTGTACCCGAGTGATACGACTGAGACTGACTGAGTGATGCTACTGTAGCAGCTAGCACTCAGTCAGTCGTATCACTCAAGTACAAATTTACCAGTGTTGATTTTGTTGACTACCTTTTTTGACTGAAGAAAACTAAATAAAAACTAAGTTATGATGACAAAAACTATATAAATATATTGAAATTTTGTCAACAAATACAAACTAGACTACAACGTTAGGGAGGGACTAGTGAAGAAGAGATCCAGTAGAACTAAAAGACAAGTTATATATGTTTGGTTGCGCTCTGAAAATAGCAGATCCACAAGCCAACAAAATACATTTAAGTCGACTGAATCAATTGTACATTTAGTAGACATTTAGTAGACATTTCAGCGTTCAACGTTCCACGCTAAGTTAACTCTATGGTTCCACGCTGCACAGACCTCCACCAGGGAAGACGGATGACAGTCAATCCTCTGCCCAGGAACATGGCTTGCAAGGTGGGGTAGATGGAGAGACATACAGTAGGCCTACTCAGATATATATATATATATATGCTATATCTACTGTAATATAGAATGTGCTTAATTGGCACAAAAAAAATTGACTTTGTGATGCCTGCTAATATGCTGGCTCATATGTGTGGTTTTGCCAGGCTGTGGGATACGGCGCTCATGGAGGCGGAGCATACTCGACAAGCGGTAGCCGTTTTGTTAACGATGCGTTGTGTGCCCTCGTAAATATGTCCACACTTTTGACTCGAAGGAAGCGGGATGGTTTTCCGACTCTTCTGCTTGTTTACACTACTAGTAGCCTATCATCATCATCACTGACTTAAGCAGTGGCCATAGTGAACTGAAATGGAAAGTAAAGCTGAGAGACATGACACTACAGCGGTCTTGCTCTCCTTTAACTCCACTCCTCTCTCTGTGGACGTCAATCGAACGTCAATTTCGATTTGAGAATCGTGACAGCCTTAGTCTGCAGTACCTACGATCGTCCAGCATGTCCATTTGGCTTCAATGCTTCATCTCGGTGCCCACCAGGGCTTGATTTAAGCACGGCTAGATGGCTGTTCAGATTGTTTCCTCGAAACAACCTGTTATAATGGTAAATATTCCCTTTTGTTTTCTAATTCAAAATCCCCCCCACCCAAAAAATAATAATGCCATACATTTTATATACTTAGTATACATACAAAAGTAGTGAAAATAGCAGATCTAGAAGAGCTATTTTCACTAGTATGGTTTGGGGGACCAGTGCTCTACACCCAGTAAACTCAGTGGTCCTACAGGGCCTAGACTAGAGGCTACAACAACGACACAGGCCTGGGGTTTGTTTCAAGCCTTAAAACACCAGACTCTGAACACGGCTGCTGGACAGAGACAGAAGGAAGACTTGTCCTGGAGTTGGGCCGACTGGCATAAGCCATTAGACATGGAGATACCAGCGCATAAACCAGCGTGAAATCCCTAATCCCAACACACCCACGCACACATGCCCATACATACACACAGACACGCACAGCTTTTCAGATTAAACCGATGTCACACACAGTTTCACTACGTCACAAAATATGTCTGACCGCGAAAACAGAGTCTATTTTTGTGCCATTCACCTATTGACCGTCTGTGTTTATGTGCCATTCCCCTAATGACCAGAACACACAACGGAGTCAGACACAGAAACACAGGTGAACACAGGGTTTTCATAGCAGACATATCACTTCGGGGTCCATCTCAAATGGAAAATTATTTAAGAAAGATGTTAACAACGTTATATGGTATGTTATCCATCCCATCTCCCATGCTCAGGACTATTCTCTCAGGGTACCTCTTGTCCTATAGCTCCCAGCCTTATATATAAGGATTATTTATTATATGTTCCATGGTTGTTTTGTCTGTACAGTATGCATATGTATAGTTTCATGTTACAAAGTGGACCACAATGGAAACAAGCGAAGGCTCTAACTAAGTCCATTTGGCATTTTTTTTTAATTTTTCTGTAATTTTCTTAACATGCCAATAAAGTATTCTATCTATCTATCTATCTATCTATCTATCTATCTATCTATCTATCTATCTATCTATCTATCTATCTATCTATCCATTTCATTGGTTCTCAACATGGGGTCCAGGGACCCCCAGCGGTCCTTGAAGGGGTTGGTCCCCCCCCCCTCCATTTATATGGATTATATTTTCAAACATATTAAAAAAAAGCTGATTCACAAGCTCAAAGTGTGCCACTTTGTGCTGCATTGCGCGCTTGTACATCTGCTATTTTTGAATATGTTAAAGAAAAATCTATAAAAATGAATTGTGACTTTAAATCTTCTCTTCTGGGTGTCCCGAGTCCCGAATCAGGCACAATCACAATATCAATTTGAGGAAATACTGATTTATTGAATGAATACATGGGCCTGGATGTACAGGGGTTGGTACTGATAGCGTTAGTCAACATACACAGGTGACCAAAAGCAACAAAAAGAAACAATGTTGAAGGGGAGGAGAGAAGAGAGTTTAAATGTGAAACAAGCCTAAGGGGTGACCGAACAGAACCGAGAGAGAGAGATTGCGTGTGTGTGTGTGTGTGTGTGTGTGTGTTTGTGTGTGTGTGTGTGTGTGTGTGTGTGTGTGTGTGTGTGTGTGTGTGTGTGTGTGTGTGTGTGTGTGTGTGTGTGTGTGTGTGTGTGTGTGTGTGTGTGTGTGTGTGTGTGTGTGCGTGTGCGCGAGAGAACGCACACAGACTAGAGACCAAAAAAGCTGCTCTCTTCCTCTGACTGGTTAGACGAGCTCTCCATACATGCTGTCTCAAAGCCAGGCACAATGATCTCACAGGATTTGGGATGGACTGCCCCTTATTACAACATTCCACCCCCCCCCCCCCCCACACACACACACACACACACACACACACACACACTTCCCAGGCACTACAAGCCAGCTAGATTTTAAGAGGGCAGGGAGACAAATAACTGTAACTTAGAAACAGCTAACATGTAAGAAACTTGTAAACAAACAAGTTACAACATAAGAAATGGACACATTAACTCACAATCACACTCACAATCTCTATATATGACATGTAGGTATGGTAAAACCAAAACACTCCAGACTGTAGTTGCATTGTAGTGCGACGTCCTATCGATATGCTAACATTCCATCGGCTCTATCTAATGGCGGTTCTCACACGTCCTATCAATGAGCTGGAATTCCCAGGGATCAGAGCCATGATAAGACTCCATGGACAGAGTCAACACAGGGCTGAAGGCAGAGGGAAAGAAAAACACAGCCAGGTAATTGATCTAATGCTTGGAGAGGTATTATAACCTACACCGGCGCGCCAAAAAATTCCTCGCTCGTTCGCCACTTCTTTTTTTCTCTCTCTCCCTCCATCTCATCTTCCTTCCATCTGTTTTCATATGCGCTCTCTGGATGAGGCATTGGAGAGATGGGTAAAAAAAGGAGGGAAATGAAAAAGAGCGAAAGAGGAACGAGTGCATGAGAAGAAAGGCAGAAGGAGAGAGCGGAGGAGATTTACGGTGTCTGTGGTGTGGTGGGACTGGGAGGAGAGAGGCCTGTGATCCCCACTGATGGGAGGGAGCGTCAAGCTATGAGGAGACGCTAATGTGAAGCAGACACATCTCTAACTTTTTGCCAGGTGCTTTAAAAGCATCCTGGCCGATGAAGCTGAAGAGGAGTAGTGCTGTTGTTTTTTGAGGGGTTTTGGGGTTATTGTTGTTTTGCTTTCTTTATTTCAGTAATTGTCTTGTAATATTCATTGTTGTTTCTTTGTATATTTGTATTGTCATTTGTGTGGAAAAAGGAAAATAAATGCATTGTTGGGGAAAAAAAGCATCCTGGCCTACATTCACTGCTACCTCTAGTAGCGACCGTAGTAGACACTTTTTCATGATTGTCTGCCTTGTCTCTAGGGCTGCCTCTAAGCCAATGGAAGACTTAAGCAATATTACACGAGAGGGTGTGGGTTAACAAAATATCCCATATCACTTCAGTGATGCTTGCGGAACTCGACTTCGTCTCGTTCCTTACCGCATCACTGTCGTGGCAATAATCACGTTAAACCACACCCTCTCGTGTAATATTGCAATTATACAACAGTTACCCTTAAAACTAAGAAAATCGCTGAAAGACAGATGTAGTCACTACGACCACAAATGTCCCAATTAAGAAACTAGCTAGCCTAGCCACCGAGTTTGCTAGCGCTCTGGGAAAACAGAGCAACTGAATTCTTTGTTTGGATTAGGTGGTGAATGGTGCTGGTTTGATCCACGGCTAGAAGGCTGTTTCAACCAATCAGATTGCTTCCTCGAAACGACCTGTTAATTACCCATAAAACCCAAAGACTGAACGACATAAAACCCACACCCTGAACACCACAACATGAAGCCATGAGCTGAGGCAGAGGCTGCGGCACACAAACTGATTAGTAGATGTTCATAAACAAGAGCTTTCTGCACCTCGCAGTTATGCCTCGTCATTCTTGTATATGTTGTTAAGGACCTCCCAAATTGATATTTGGCCACCACGGACCCCCATCTGAAAATATTTTGTGCCCCCAGAAGAGAATATGTGTGGAAATGGCTTGTCAATCTGCTATTTTCCTGCCATAGCTTTCTCCACAATACAGATGCTGGGGTTAAAGTGGTTAACCAAATGAAAATAGCAACCTCACAGTGTGTTGCGGTGTGTAGCATGTTGTGAACTTGTAAATCGGCTATGTTTGCTATTTTACTTTTTGGGGACACTTTTAGCTTATAATAATGACAATGCACAAATTTCGCGACTGCAGTCTAGCGGCCCTATTTTGGGCAAAGTGTAGGTTTATGCATACAAAGAAATTGTACAGGCAATGTGATTAGACATCTTATTACCGCTTCTACTACCGTCTTCTTTTTAAGGGGTTTAAGTATGTCTCTCTACAAAGCAGCATAAATGGAACGATTTACAATTCTGTCAAGTTTCCAAGTCATTGGTCATTAACTGTGGGACTGTGTGCAACTTCGTTCAGGTTTACATAGCCTGTTGTGCACCAATCTGTGAAATGCATTCAGGCAGGTTATTTTAGTAGGCCTGACCCTTCCTTTCAGCAAAAATTCCATTAGGGGCAAATGATTGACTGACTCTTCTGCGATTCTAATACACTGTGCATAAACATTACATGCAGTGTTATTTTCACTGAGTCTTACGTTTAACGCAATTAGCTCATGCTCTTTCTCAGATCAAAGAGCACGCAAAACAGTAGAGGTCACCCGTTGAATAATAGAGTGGTCATTCCAGGTAGGGTCGGCAATTAACCCAACATATATCCAATATTCAAAAGTTCAAAACCGATATTTAGAACCCGTACCCCACTTAATCTTGCTCATGTAGAATAATTTAATAATAGAGAAGCAGTTTTTTTTTTCAATTTTAGTATCAAAGTATCACTGTAGCAAAAACAGTAAACAGATTATAATCGCATCACTGTTTAAGAGCAGAAATACAGACCCAACAAGACACACCTTTATCACAATGGTACAACTGGCCAATATTTGTCTAACGTTTTTTTCTTTCTACCCACTACGTGCATTGAGTCCTATCCTATACACAGATATATAGACTATGATAAATGATTAGCTACTGATAAATCTATGAAGCATTAATTAATACTGCAAATTGATACGGAAATAACTGCTGATCCGAGCATGCAGTCAGCAGACAATATTGTCCCAAAGATAAAAGAAAATGATGTTCATGAAATTAGTATCACCCTCACGACCACAGATTTCTCAATCACGCACGCACAGGTCACTGCCACTAACGCCTGATTTATGCCTCTGCGCCAAAGTGTGTCATGCGTCTTGCCGCCTTCTACAAATCAAGTTCCACACGGAAGAAAGTACACTTATTCAAGTGGAATTGAAAGCATCCATATGGGCCTCAGAGCGAAACCATCCTGGCTCCATTAAGGGCCTGGAGCAGAGAGTAGATGACAATCAGACGCTTGTTTTCTGTCGAGTCAGAGGAGACTGGGAGGACTTCTGGTTGTTTTGTGCAGAGCCGGCATGAGGCTGGTTCCTCCCTCAGCACTCGCCAGTGCTTTGTCACTGAAACCACAGCCAGCCCCTCGGGAGACCTGGCTATGTCATGAGCATAAAAAAAAAGAATGACTTACAGGGGGAGAGAGAGAGGGAGACAGAGAGACAAATTGTGTCAGAGAGAGGGACAGAGAAGGGGGAGGGCGGGGGGACATGAGCGAGCAAGCTTTGCGCTAATGGCTGAGGATTGAGATGGGGAAGTAATTATGAAACTACTGACAAAGACAGCACACGAATGGGCGTCCCCGAGGCCTGGCGCACGTCCATACAGGAGAGGGCAGGAAGTTGTTCGCACAGAGTGTGGAAGTAACCCCATTTCCTGGAATTGCTGTACAAGCCCTCTATCCAGCGGGGCAGAGGGTTACCGTGGTAACGTGCAATAAAATACCCTTAGCTCAGCGTGTGTGTGGAGTGGGGGGTGTTAAATCTAAACAACGTTGCCCAGAGGCTAGAGCTTAAACTTTACTGGGCCCACACAGATAAACGGCAGACGCACCAAGCTGGGTTCACGGGCCTCAGCTCTCTCTGCAGGTCAAGTTGAGAGCGAGGGAGGGGACGCACTGTACCAAGCTGACCGATGGATTGCCAATGGCAACAGCAGGACAGGCCGAGGATGGAAACGCCTAGCTAGCCTAGCTGACTGCTGTAGCAACTGGGAAGCTGGCCTGGCTCTTGTAATTACGTGGAGGAGTTTGCGGGCCTCATCTAAAGCTGAGTACACACAGAGGAGGGCTGTGCTGTGTTGGTACAGCAAGATTCGCACTGCACTGTCAGCCTAGCTGCATACGTGTGTGTTGAGATGTACAGACTGAGTACGATGGAGAAGCAGACTGAAAAGGCATGCTGATTCCTAGGACTTTCATATTCTCTTTACTACAGTATAAAATCCTGGTAAATAGGCTACATTTGTATCTGAGACTGAGAGTATACCAAATAGACCTTTGGTCCATTCACTTTAGTTACACTCTCGCATTAATTCACAAATTAACATTGATTTTATTGTAGTAATATTACTCTGTAGATATATTCTGCAGCCATATACATTATTAATACAGTTTGTCTACTTTTAGGCCCCCTTTTTTGACCCCCAAAGAGAATTTAGGCCATTGTACAGATTTCATTTCAAAGGAATTGTTAAGTCTAGTTTAATGAAAACTTACAGCCCAGTACAAACACAAAACGAAGCAGCTTTTATCAGAGTAGTCATCACTTAGTTCAATTGACTTCTTTGACTATAGGATGTCTACAGCTAAACCCAAACCTTACAGGCACTTGGGGAACACCTACTGGCACTCTTTGCCTCGTGACATGGTGGCTGAGAAAGTCCAAATATGTATTATTATAAAAATATTATATAACATGTCTGCAAAATTCAAGAGCTTAGCTTACTTACTCTTTTTTTCTTGTCTACTTCCTCCTTTTATGCTAGTTTGTTCTGCCTTCTTCTTGTGCCCTGCAGTAGCTGTCTGCCAGTCTGACTGCCTACACAGAGCGTCTATGTACAGTATGCCCATATGCCACTCAGTGGGCTATATGAATATACAGTATGTATGGCATGCTTTGTCCTCTCGTTGTACTGGCATCGCTTGTCATTTTGTCAAGGACCACTTGGCTGAATTTGAACCCAAATCCTGTTATTTTTAGTTGAGCACAAAGCACATACTAAACTTGATGTGGCAATGTCTTTTGAGGGGGGTGGGGGGTTTCTGTGATTTTTATTTTGAGTTCGGAAAACGGAATACTTCCTATGTGACATCATCACAGTGAAAATCGAGGTTTTCCCTGACTTTAGTCCATGCTTCCTGTAGTTCCAGTCGGACTGGCCCCATGCCCGGCCCCGAGGGTGTTTCTAAGATTTAGTTCAGCATTCCACAATTATAATAATAATGAGCTAATACAGGTTGAAACAAATGCATAATGAACAAAATAAATGCCAAACAAAGGCCAAGTACACTAAACCCTCCTGGAAATACCACTCTCTCTTCCCTGACGACTTGGTACACAGCCCAGTGCATGAAACCCACAGGATGCTCTTTGGGTGGGTCCCATGCATAACAAGGTAATTGACAGTCTTAACAAGGTGATTGACATGGGGGGGCTGTGTCTGCAGTGTATTCTTGTGTGTGCAGTCCATGTACACGCCTCCCAGAAGTAGCTCTCAAAGAGAGAGTGACGAGTAGCATTCACAGAAACAAAACATTAGCCTGTTTTGTCAAACTATCACACAGAAGCCAAAAATGCATATATTATGTGTCTGTTTTCACCTTAGAGAGTGGTATGTTCTCACCCCTGGCTATAGGAATGGCTATGGTTAAAGGTTAAAGATAAAGTCCTACTATTTGTCACCTACATTGCTGTATGCAAGATTTGTTCTCCACATTTGACCCATCTTTTGGAATCATTTGTAGTTGGTGGTAATTAACTTAGAATAATACAGTGGAAAAGCAATCAAGAGGAGCACAGACTTAAACATTATTTTATGGTCATAGGGCACCGATCTCAAATACTCTTTCCCATTACAAACAGTCCTAACTTTGCCCGTGGCTTCTTCCAGTGGTGAAATACTCCTTTTAACCCAACATGTCCTACAATGTGGTACTCCTACTGAGTCAAACTATCAATGAATGCAATGAGTACACTAACTCAGACTCATACTGTGGGTTGATTTGAGACAGTTAATGTGACCACATAAGGGCCCTTATTCTCGTCTGTTTATTATATCCTGTTTTTATAAACATGTTTTGTGCTTTACAAAACATGTTTGATATTGATATTACACTATGTTGATTATTTTTGTACGTGAGCCTGGGTGACGGGTGTAAACAGATATTTTGATATATCCTTCTTGGACCTCTACTGTGCCTCTTGTCTCTGTCTGTATGTCCTCCACATCGGTCTACCTGTTTGTTGCCCTTCTTCTAACATTCCTCTATTCTACCTTAACCAGTCCATCGTTTCCCTGCAAATACTTTTTCCGTTATGACCCGTCACTTCTAAAATGCCACTATGACTTAACATAGCAGGCATTTACTGTTTGATTATATAACTGCTACCTAAACAAGAACAATTTTATTAGTTCCCAGTTACTAGAACTGTAACTGGGAACAGAACCAATTCACCACTGCCAACTGCTCCTATAAAGATTCTTATTAGGAGAAACTCTCCGTATTTCTCCTCCACCTTGCCTGCTGATGATATATGCTTCCTGGCTCACACACTACACGGGCATCTGCCCTGGCTGCCTTGTCTCCAGGATTACTGGGGCTGTGCTGGACAAGGAATGCAGGCCATAGTAATTCCCTGTTAATTTGCTAACCTGTTCAACAGTGCAGACACAACGCTCTGTAATCCCTCTACCTTCCACAGCCACCAACCCCCTGGTGGTAAATGTACAAGTAGTGCACAAATACCCTACCCAGCTTCATTCACATTCTGAATGGTCTTTTTTCTAATGTCTCTCTCAGGGGTAAAAGGCTCAAAGAAAGAATGGAATGGTCGAGTGGCCGTGGGTTTTGGCTCTGCCCCAGCATAAAATTAATGTGGGGCCAGTCCTGTTATGCTCACCATGTATACAATGTGTTCCGGACCTCCTCCTCACATCAGGCCTATCATATAGAACTAATGTATCGTGGTCGTCTATTACAGTGTATCTCAAACCTTTTAATTTCAATGACCCCCATAACTCTGAGAGTGTACAAATGGAACGGGAACGGTCTCAGAGTTACAGACCTGTAAGGGTCCATTTGGAACCCCGTCAAGGAAACCTGAGGGTCCCTGGACCCCACTTTGGTCTACTGGTCTACTAGAGTCAACTAGACCTATCTTATGCACCACACAACCTCTCCCTCTGTCCCTTAAACACTAACAAACACGCACGCACGCACGCACACACGCACGCACGCACGCACGCACGCACGCACGCACGCATGCATGCACCACGCAAACACACACACACACACACACACACACACACACACACACACAAGCATGTATAAACACCTGCGGAGCACACACACATCTGGACCCCAATCCCACAGGCCCTGATGCCCACATGGTTTGACCTCATACAGATGTGCACTCTGCTGCTGTAGCTTGATGTGTCATCTCTCTCTCTCTATCTCTATCTCTCTCTCTCTCTCTCTCTCTCTCTCACTACAACCAACAAACAGAGCAACAAAACACACATGGTGGCCAGGCAGATTTACTACCATTACTAATCCAAAATATAATACCAAGTTCATTAAATAAAAAAGAATAAATACAAAATCAGAGAATATTGGGGTGCCGCTTGCCTTTTTCTCTTTCCCTGTGTCCTGTCTCTCTCAACTGTGTAGGCAGAAAAGCCCAAAAATATATTTGTTAAAAGAATATTTATTAGAGCTATGAAGTGCACAAAATAGTGTTCTTCCACAGCACTGTGAATATAACATGATGACACGTGAGTTATCTTGCAATTTTCTGTATGAAACAGAGAGGAAAGGGAGGGGAATATATAGAGAAGTCAAGCAGGATTACTCTAGGCCACATAAATAACCCCAGCACAAGCCAGTGGGTCGGACCGGCGCTCAGTAAATAATGCAGTGTTGTGGGTAGCTCAATAAACAGCTTTGTGTTCAGAGCGGAGGGCCATGCATGGAACAGATAAATCATATTTCACACCAGGCTCCAGTTTGGGGCAGAGAACAAGGAAAGCCATGGGCGGTACAATCTCTGGCCATTGCCAATATGCATTCACAACGAAATATGTACACACGCAAATAGATACACACACGCACACCAGCTGCCTGCTGTCTGTCGGGAAATAATATGCATCTATCACATACCCACGCTATAGTGGGGCAACACAATGTCGTGTGCCACAGAAATTACAGTTCAAGTTACTCTCCGGGGGCCATTCCGAAAACCACATTAATATAAGCTCTTAGCTATGTTTGTTATGTTTATGTTATACATCACAATTACATACTCTCATAATCATACGTCGTTTTAAATAAAGAGTGAAATTTAATTAGTAGCATTTTAAGTAACTCTGAGATCAATTCAATTTGCTGGGCTATACATTGTGCCTTGGACTTTAATTGCATATGCATAGATGTACAGATAATGATGTGGTGCCCTGGCCTGTTTGTACTTTTTATATAATTTTTGTACTTTGCACAGCATTATGAGGTAATAGGTTAACACAGTGCTTTGTAGCAGGATAGTGTATCAAATATAGCATTGGTTCCCAAACCTTTTAGCCCGTGACCCAAAAGAGAAATTTGATGTCTCCCCTACTAGTGAAACTAGTGAAAGTAGTAGATCTACAAGCTCACAACGCGTAGATTGGCACTTTATACATTTGTTTTCTAATTTATGGAATTTCTTAGATTAATCTGTTATTATCTTCGTGGAATTACTGGAGAAAAAAACATTCTTTTGAATTCATGAAAAGTTTTGCTTTTTTGGTAATGTTTTTTGAAAATGTTTTGAAATAATAATAATTAAAAACAAAATGTAGGAAACAAAAAATAAAACGACCCATAAAAATGTGTCCGTGACCGACAAACGGGTCCCGACCCAGTGTTTGGGAAGCAGTGACATAAAGAACAGGTAGAAAGAGAGAGGCTGTGAGAGAGAGAGCATGAGAGGGGCAGAAAAAAGAAGGCAGAAAGAGAGAGAGAGAGATCATGAAGAGAAAGGAAGAGAGGAATGTGAAACACCAACAGCTACATTCCATCCGCTTCTCCTTGCACTGCCTGCAGCACTTTTACATTGTCTTCTATTCTTTTGTAGGACTCCTCTGTTCAGAAGTCAGCCAGTCCATATAAAACGTGAGAAAGGAGGATAGGCTGGCCACATGTATCAACTCTGGGCAAATAGAGGATGTCAGATGAAATCATCTTTGTTACCTTGGCACCCTTGGCCCCAAGCCCAGCAAGGCTTAAGGCCTATAGACTTATTGGCCATACTTTTTCAATGTAGCCATTCAATCCTTTTCAGGAGCCTATATGATTACTTTGAAGTAGTAATGCCAAGGCACTTAGGCCAGTAACCTAATAACCTACAGTATTTATGAAAATGTGCAGGTTATATCAAATCTCACATTATTATTTACAGCAGTAGTTATAATAACTTGCCTTGAACACATACATACATGATAGGCATGCTGCTCAAAGATTAAGCTAGGCCTCAAGGGTGCTTTTATAAAATTCAAAGAAGAGAATTAAGTTTAATTTTGGTAACCATGTCTAAGAATACGAAGAGGATCTCTGGGCTAAAAACTGTGCGAATTTAAATAGAACATGACTTGACATGGTGGCACTGTGGCAGGTGTCTTTCAGCCAGATCACAGCTCCTCTCTTAATTATAACAACCTTTCAACACTAAAAACATTAGGCAGCTAAGTGTCCATTTTGAATTTCTCTCTTGTAATGGGCGAACTACTGCTCAACATCTGGGCAGAGGTGCAGCCCCCTTTTGTGACTCAACTCACACCAAACAGCGTGGAGTGGAGGAGTACTGTATTATCAACCAAAGCCTAAACGAATGAATTACACTGTAGATAAGGCGTCGTTCGATGTGTGTGTTACTGTTAACAATACATGACAGGTCAAGTCAAAACCAAAGAAATGCAGTGGTTTGTTATCAGTACACTTCACCTTCACCTTTCTTCTTCCAAACACGCACTGTCGCACTCACACTGACGAAACAAACCAACTAGTTTAAATCAATGTAAAGCGTTCTACGTAAGATTTATGGCTCTGTGTTGATTGTAAACACAACAAAAAGAGTTGAAACTAAATCACATAGACATTCTTACTGCACCAGAAAGCGTGTGTGTGCTGTGCAGCGATGCGGACTGACGGTGCACACTAACCCGCAGATGCAGCAGCAGATGCCACGAAACTTTTATAATAGCAGAGAGAGAAATGTGTATATTAAATGTTACCAACTTACCGAAAGACAGTTCAACACAGCAGAGGACGAATACTAGTAGTTTGCCCGAAGAGAAACCGGGTAATTGGCCCATATTTTCTGTAAAATCCACATTAGGGTCGACACTCGCTCAGCGCCAGAGCTCGGAGCTGCTGTCTGTCTCCTCCGGTTCAAGTTGGTTCTCCAAAAAAAAGTAAACCCTGCGCTTTGGGTGGCTGGCTCACATATAATGAAGGAGAAATCCCACCTACGCGCAGTGTAAAAAGTAGAACATTTCAATTCTGTTTAAATACGAGCCATGTGCCGCGTAGCTTCTTCTTTTTTTTAAATCGTATAAAAAAACATGAGTGTTTTTTCCCTCGGAAAGAAAGACGGCACTTTAAAGTTTCTTCGCCACTCTCCGCTCAGCAGTTCACTGAAGTCAAGAGTGAAAAAAACACACACACACGCGCGTATCCTTCCGCATAATCCTTGCAGAAAATACCAGATCTACAAGCTCACGATGCGTCGCACGGTGACGCGTCTTGAGCTTGTAGATCGGGTATTTTTGGCTCACGGTACCGTCGTACGATGAAGGATAACCAGGCTTTAGTCAATAGTTAGCGTGGATCTATCTTGGGTTATGTGAAGAGAAAAAGCAGACCATTTGTGAATATAAAATCCATATAATGCTGGCGTGTTGTTGTTCTTTTTTTCCTGTTCCTTAATGATGTTTTTTGTTGTTGAAAGTAAGAAATTAACATTGGCGTCCTCTCTCCCCGTCGCCACGGCGGAGGAATTTTCACTCATTTTCTACTTCTCAAAGCTCGTATGACTCCAAATTAACCCGTTCAATGATTTTTTTTTCTCCTGTCTCCCTCGTGCATGTTTTCCGTTATGCTTTTTTTTAACACCCACGCTTTACTTTAACTGCTTATTTTCATCACAGATTGTAATTTGTGAGTGAGACAAAGTATCATGTAGTGCTAGTTGCACAGCTCACAGGTGTAAAATAAACAAACCAATCAGTAGTTTTCACTGACAACGTCGTTTCAGGTAAATTAAGTAGGTAGTAGGTAGCCTACTATAGGTACGGTACTATTGTAGCATTGCTGCATTGGTGTAGGCAGTATCAGTATTAATGTATTATTAACAATTATAACCTCTAAAAACGAAAGGTACGTTTTGTTGTTAAATTTGTAGATTTAAATATTTCAATAGGTGCACGCTAACCCCTCCTACACAATAGATAGCACAATAGAAAGAAAGAAAAGGAAAAAAAGGAACTGAGTGATTTTTCTTTATTTTATTTTTTCTTATTTAAAAAAGAATGTCTGTAATTTACTTAATTTACAACAACATGTCTGAAAAGTTTGAGAGCAAGAGTGTCTGTCCTGTTGTCTTTGTTTTGTTTGTCTGTTCACATTTGTCATTGTTTAACTGTTTTTTGTTTTTTCGTGTTTATCACATTTATATATCTTTTTTATTATGTATTGTATGTGGAATTTACATTACCTGACATTATTATTTTTCATTTTATATAACTGAATTACTTATTATCATTGTCAATAATACTCTGAAGTTGTCATACAAAAAATGCCTAATAAAAACAGTATTAAAAGTTTTACTGCTATAATGATGGATATTTGTTCATTTTAGTTTGGATATTAATATTTAGCCTATGATGCAACACGTTAGGTCTAGGACAATGTCTGGTGTAATTTTTACTCCATGCCCTTTTAATTAATTGTGCAATATGACTGTCACTCATGGCTATATAGACCACTGATTTATTATTAGTAATTTGACAAAATAGAGAGGGTTAGGGTTACACATTAATCAGAATTCCCCGCAGTTATATAGTTTATACACAAACTAAATAGGCCTACGCGTACACACAAACACACACATTTACACGCACGCACGCACGCATGCGCACGCACACACACACACACACACACACACACACACACACACACACACACACACACACACACACACACACACACACACACACACACACACACACACACACACTCATGCACCGCACCCACACATGAACCTATAGTCGCACACACGCACACACACACACACACACCAAGCTTCATAAAATGATTATCAGTAGTACAACACCAATGAATCCTTATCAGTGTGACAGATCCAGGTGTAATTCGGGGCCACATCTCATCCCAGTGATTTGTTTGTCTTCACACCCACTTAGAAAAACATTGGCGAGCCTCCTGCCGCTGGGACTGGCCCTCTGTCCTCCATTCAACCCTGATGAAAGGCCTGGAACCAGGGGGAGCAAAATGATCTCCTCAGGGGTCCGCGCTCACAATGCTGCAGGTTGCCGAGGTCAATGTCAACTCGTACTCTGGCTCTCTCCTCCGTGATGCAGGTTGGATGTCAGGTGAAGGAGAACAACAAACACAGTGCAGGCATTAAGGTCAGATGCTTCCTTTGGTTGATAGACAGCATCCCTCTCTGTTAAAGAACAGGCCTCTGGGATTTACGGAACAAGTGTGATGAAAAGTTAATGTGCTTTTGTTATGTTACTTGCCTTGGCGTTGGCCATAAGTTAGAGTGAATCAAGGGAATGAAGGTTTCACACTTATTGTGAATGAATGAATTCTCTATATTGTGCTCCTGAGTGCTTCTGTGACTGATCAATTCTTCCCTGTTAAAGCAACGGGCCCGGAGAATGATATGGCATCATTTATATTACACCACTTTTATCCATGCAAATACATATTGAGTTATCTGACATGATTCAGCATCAAGCCGCAGGCGGGGAGGGGAGGGCGACATTGGTCATTGCATGTATACTCCTATGGGCTGGAGCGGCACCGGTCAGCAGGGAGTGTTGGTCGAGAGGAGTAGGACGAAGGGTGAGGGCTCCTCACTGGCAGGCGAGGCGAGTCAGTACGATACAACAGGATTGACTACACACTACACAGATATGTGTGTGGGGAGGAATAAGCAATTGGCACAATGACTAAATTGTGAAGGGGTAAAAAAAAGAATTGGCTACTCTAAAGAAAAAGAATAAGTGAGGGGCGCTCTTATCATATCTTATCATCATAGATCACATTCCGTGCTCAGCCAATCAAATCACTATTGGGTACACACAGACACACAAAGCTGGGCATAGGAGGAAGAAAAAACACTTACATAGTATCTGATTAGGGAGTCATTGGTCATGTGATCAATAATTCTAAATACATTTTGTTGAAAATTCCACTTTGTCTGCAGCACTGTTTTCCTAATGATGTCACTCCAGATGTGGACTTCTTCTCAATGGGTATAAGAGAGGGTGTGTAGCCTCATGAGCAGAACAGACTGAGTTCCTCTGTGCTTTTCCCCAGATGAGGGTTCTTCCTCAGAAGACAGACACAGTTAAAAACAAAATAGTTTGAAAGAATAATGATAGCTTTATTTTTAGTCCCGGTCCATATTTATCACAGTATAAGAATTATTTAGATCTAACTAACCGAAGAGCAAACCCCTTCTGATAATAATATTTGAGTTTATTCCATGAGAAGAGATCAGTGCCGGACGTGTTAAACAGTGATATAGAGTTATATACACATTATGGGCGTCATCACGCCATTCGCCACTTGCGACTTGACTTTTTTAGTGTTCTGGGCAACCAGGGTTGTTGTGTCATTTTAAGCAGGCCTCTCCAGGGGCATAAAAACATAGCCAAGGTTAACCATGCTATCTAATATTATTGTCATACCAGGGTCCAACAAGACCAACAATGTTGGCAGCACTGTCTTTGTCTTTGTGAAGATTTGAAGATTTGGTTGAAAAGTGGTCCTTTAATCCCGGCAAATGTAGTAACCACATTCACGGTTGGTATAAATGTGGTAACAGCTCAGTGGGGGCATGGAGAATAGTGTGTGCAACTCTGCCTCAGACGGAAAGACAAGGGATGTAGTAATAAACCTGCATGTATCAGTGACTGCAGTGAGAGAACTTCTGCTTTCCTCTGTGTTGTTGCTGCTTGTCTCTAGCTATCTGATGTGGAGCTCATCAATCAGCCAGCCTGGAGATTTATACCACTGAACACAGCTGTCAGGAGGGCAGATAGTAAAGACTGATTACCTTTGTGCGAGTATGTGCGTGCATGCGTGTGTTTGTGTGTATGTGCGTGCTGGGGGGACCCGGCACATATATTTGGGGCTCTACAGTAAATGTTGTGCGTCTCTGTTGACCTCTCACATGCACAGCCCTCCCCTACCTCCACTATTAGCCATGGGAAACCGAATCAGTGTCTCCCATTCAATAAGGACATCACTCAGTCAGGCTTTGGGTTCTTAGATGGCAAGTAGCAGGAGAGGGAAGCAGTTTATATGATGCCCAGCTATAATTAGCGATGGCCAGGACTGAATCACTCTTCATTACTCTGCTGCGGCAGCTGATTTGTGGCCACAGAAACTTGTAACCGTGCATCAAGGCACTGGGCCAACATTAGTTTATGCATGCCTCTGTGTACTTCAGCAGGACACTTAATATAGCATGCTTCAGTATACATTTCAGTATCGCAGACCACAAAAAGCAGCATGCACCATTACTTGTATGCAGACATTGAGTTCAACATTCAGTAACTAATGGGATCAGCAAGCAAATAAGCTCTCTCTCTCTCTCTCTCTCTCTCTCTCTCTCTCTCTCTCTCTCTCTCTCTCTCTCTCTCTCTCTCTCTCTCTCTCTCTCTGGTGTATTTCTGCATGAACTTGGAACATTGGGGCCGGGCCCCCTGTGCCACCCTCCACACACATAGCAGTCTTGAATCATCACCTACTGTATCTATTGCCCTCTTTACTGTGTAAGGAGATCAGGGGGACAGGAAGTGTGTAGTATATATTTAGGGTAGATTATTTCCTTGACGCTGACCTGTTTCAACTTCCGTAAGAAACATAACCACAGCCAGCCCCGCGTTACATGTATGATTATGCATATAGCACCTTTTGCACTAGGGTGGGTGAGACATATCATGGGCGTGTTGCTGAGATGTTGAGAAAAGTTGCAGGCATGAGATAGATGGTGCATGGATGATGGGTGGGAGCTTTGTCTCAGCCATTATTGGTGCGATCATGAATAGAATACATAACCAGGCTAAGAGGACATTTATGATTGGCTTGATCCCCTGCCTTCTTGATGCAAGAAACCAGGTGGAAGGAAGCCCACAACACATTGCAAACTTGTAGAGCGGCTATTGTTCAGCAAAGACTTATAGCGAAAACAGGAGGGGGCCTAGTATAGAGCTCTGGGGGACTCGGTCGACTAAGGTTTAAGTGGTTAACCAGCCATGTGCATGGCCGTCAGGTTGAGGAGCCACAGGGTATCTCACAAGGGGATGCATTAGCTGATAGAATGGTTTTCAATTACCTTCACAGTAAATCATTATTCCATTGTGACTGTCAACTTCAGATCATATGAACCTTAATGTCAACACGAGGAAAGAGAATACTGCAAGAGACAGCCCAGCACATGAGTTATGGTAATTAAACAATGATTTTGCTAGACATACAGTAGGACAAGTTCAGATACAACAAGCTTTTCTCGACCTTCCCTTTCCACTTCCACATGAAGACACTTAAACATGTAACTCAACATTAACTGTTGTCAAAATACAGGACTTGTTGCATACATGTCATTAGCAGCAGCCAGTATACTGTCTGTGACTGTATGTCATGTGCAATATGTAGTAGTGTGAGACAGCAATATAGTCATGCAGTAATTGGATACTGGCCTAGAAGTTATTATATACAGTACGGCAGGTTCACACTCGACACACTGTTTACATTGATCGGCAAATACACTTATGACACCATACCCTGTGCGTGTGTGTGTGTGTGTGTGTGTGTGTGTGTGTGTGTGTGTGTGTGCGTGCGCGCGCGTGCACGTGTTATCTGTGTGTGAGAGTATGCATGTACTGTATGTGTCTCTACACAGCAAAGTCCTGCGTGTTAATTGAACTCCCAGAGTGTAAAATGGATCCATAAGGCTCCACTCCCACTCTCTCAGAGTTAAATGAACACTCAGGACTTTGATGTGAACGTGCGTCACGGCGTTCCGCATCGGTCAGGGGTGACGTGCGAAGGGCCTGATGTGACCATCGAGCACGAGGTGGGCTGGATGCCTTCGCCCAAGACGTCCCTGTATATAGAGTTGAAGATGTTCAAGAAAGAAGGGGATTGGTTGGCAGAGGCGTGAGGGGCTGGGGCCTGGCGCTGAGGAGAAGGTGAGAGGTTGTTTGAGCTGAGGAGGATGTGTGTGTTGTGTTGGGGTTTGTGTGGGTTCATGAGTGAGAATGTGTGTGGGCATGTGCGTGTTTACAAGTGAGTATGTGGGCATGCAGGATTGTAGCACTGAAATGTATGCATGTTGCATTCAGTACAGTATGTTTACATTGATCGGCAAATACACTTACAGTATGACACTATACCCTGTGTGTGTGTTCGTGCGTGTATTTGTGCATGTGCCTGTGCGTGCAGGTTTTGTGCGATTGCACACCGTATATGCGTGCATACATCCTGTAAGGAGACCTAGGGGTCTGGCCGGGCCAGGTAGGCAGGAATGTGCTGTTGTATGTGGACAGGATCGTCCCCTCACTCCCCTGAGCACCCCTCACTGCCCGGCGTCACAGGATCCTCCCATGAGCACCCCTCACCGCCCGGCATCACCCCACACTGCCAGTCTATTTATATTGCACTGTGGGAAAAGAAAGGCTTATGCAGTGTAATACATGGGTTATGTAGGGTTTATACACCAGCCCCCACCAAAAAAATATATATATATAAAAACAAACCACTCTCACACACACACACACACACACACACACACACACACACACACACACACACACACACACACACACACACACACACACACACAGGGTATGGTGTCATAAGTGTATTTGCCGATCAATGTAAACATACTGTACTGAATGAAACGTGCATACATTTCATTACAGTGTGTCGAGAGGTGCAAAAACATAATCTCTACTTTGGAGGCAGAGGTTGCCGAGTTCTCTCACTAACAAACAGGCACCCGGTTCAAGCAGTACAGGACTCTTTAGTGCAGCAACAAGGACACGGTCCTCTTCCCACGTGCAATCACTACCATTTGTGTTTGTTGGCGCATCCAGCCAAGCCAGTGGCACCGTTGGGATCTCCATATAGACATAGAAAGGTAGACGCCTCCTTCGGATCTGGGGCGTCTGTATCTCGAGGGAAAAAACCTGCCAAGCTTCCGCATGCGTCACAGAAGGGGACTTTCTGTAGGCCAATCAGAGGCAATGTTTTCTCATGCCAATAAAGCTCATTTGAATTTAATTGACAAGTCCCAGAAAAAGACACGTTGTGATTGGCCAGTAGTCACTTGACTCACTTTGAGTGGCAGCGTGGCCAGTGTGCCTTCTGCACTTCCGCTTGACCTTTACCTACCCGTGCTACACAGGTCGCTCCAATGAACTGCAGCGGATGAGGCATTTAGGTTTTTATATCTACAGTATGATCTCCATAGTGGTGGTGGGCAAGGTTTTTCCCTTTTTGCCCACCAGATGCCCCTGTATAGCTGGCTGAAATTCTATAGCTCTGCTTTCCGTCACTCACTAGTGAAAGTCAATGACAAGACACAGCCAGCACATATACATGATTTTTTCCAGAGGATTTTTTTTGAAACACATGGTCATGCAGGGTTGGACCATGGGCTTTTGGAGTCCAGGGTCCATGTATTGCAAAACCGCCAAGAAGACAAGACAATGCCTTAAATTTACCGGTAACTGAGACCTGCCTATTTTCTTATTGATGTTTGTTGTAATCTGATCACCCATGGCTGTGTACTTGTACGTGAGAGCACAGTGTACTTGATAATGTATTGTGTACTGACTGAACTGTAGCATACTTGATAGTTAGCTACTGGAGACATCTCAGACAGCAAGGTCAGCTGGCTGCAGTTAGTGGTTGTTATGTCTCGTCATTAGGATCCAGCTATATATTTCCAGTATGTGTGTAATAAACTTGTGAACCTTTTAGCGTGATACTGTCTCGTGTCATGTTATTGTTCTCCCGGGCCCGTCGACCGCCGCCGCCGTACCAAGGTATACTTCAACCGGATCACACACCACCCAGCCGGCACTACCTGTCTGTCAACCAGACGAGGGTTCAGTACTTAGAGTTTTACAACAATGTTGAAACGTTCTTTGTAGCTCAGAGAGACCACTTGGACTGGTGGTGGTTCTACTGCACTCAGGTGTTGCACTCTGTAAATAGCAGATATACAAGCTCACAATGCTTCACCGTCTTCTTCACGTTGCCATCGGCTATTTTCAGCACGCAGTTTAAA
Organism: Protomyctophum bolini; assembly: GCF_963924005.1. Taxonomy (NCBI): domain Eukaryota; kingdom Metazoa; phylum Chordata; class Actinopteri; order Myctophiformes; family Myctophidae; genus Protomyctophum; species Protomyctophum bolini. The sequence continues at coordinate 27,703,018 of NC_137869.1, read as the reverse complement.
AATTAGGCATTACGACCATCAAGGCCTAAAAATATTTTTTAGTAGACAACATCAACTCTAGACTAAAACTAAAATATTTCACATGGAATTTGTATTCAAAAGACTATGACTATTACAAAAATCTAAATTTGCTGTCAAAACGAACACTGGTTACCACGAGGGTCAAGGTCTGTTTGGAGTGTGAGGGCTGCTGGAACTGGGCTGTATCTAGGAAAAGAAAAGGGAGTAATAGTAGAAGGTCTAGAGTTCACGACCATGACCCCTGCAAGTAATACACCATAACAAATGCATGTGAGTGTCGCTGTGCGGTTATTTGGATTTGTGGAAAGGTCTCCGTGAGGGCAAGTTCAGCTGTCCCCAGTCCCACCCCGGGTCATGCGAATTTCCCTCTCATGCATTAACACGGATATTATGTGCTGACAAATATATGCACATGAGCCCGCACGCACGCACGTGCACACACACACACACACACACACACACACACACACACACACACACACACACACACACGCATACACGCACACGCACACACGCACATGCACGCACACACACACACACACACACACACACACACACACACACACACACATACACGCACGCACACGCGCGCGCACACACACACACACACACACACACACACACACACACACACACACACACACACACACACACACACACACACACACACACACGCCTATAGTCCAAGGCTCTTTAACACTATGACTGAGTGAGAAAACAAATGTAAAAACAACTAAAATAAAGCATGATCAAAATCATATTGGTTGGTCAATTGTTCACACTAGCCCTTACCCGTTGTGAGATATTTGCCCCCCTCTTGTGGCCGTGGGGGGGGTACTGCGCCCGGAGCGTTTTTAATTCAGTAATAAATCTTGCATCCTTTGGTATTCTTCTCCTGATAAACTACACTGTTTGCACACATCTCACCATGCACAACGGCGACAGGTAGCCTGTCCACACATGGACCGCTACTTTTCATTCATATTCATGTCATATTGACAGTACAATACCCATTTTTGCATTTTTTAATCCACTAATAAATTCATTATAAATCATTAATGTGTCAAATTGGAAAAAGGGCTCCATTAAGACCTCCATATAATTATGGTCCATGCCTGTGTGAAAAGTGGGAGTGATTGAGCCAGCCAATGTTGAGATAAAGCGCTGTCAGGGACATTCAGAAAGACAGACAGACAGACATTCGCTGAATTTTAGTATGATGATAATAAATTCATTATAAATCATTAATGTGTCAAATTGGAAAAAGGGCTCCATTAAGACCTCCATATAATTATGGTCCATGCCTGTGTGAAAAGTGGGAGTGATTGAGCCAGCCAATGTTGAGATAAAGCGCTGTCAGGGACATTCAGAAAGACAGACAGACAGACATTCGCTGAATTTTAGTATGATAATGATAATGAAAGGTGTGATTTGGTACAGCATCGTTGATTAGAGTATTTATCACATTATTTCTGGAATGCGAGATGCATTAGGCTCTTAGTCTTAGGTTTCCCCCCTGAGTCTGTTGAGGCATCCACTGTCCATTCATAATCCTCTATGTGTGCATCATGTGTGTGTGTGTCTAACTGTTAGATGCTGAGAGCCAGAGAGAGTGTAAAGTGAGTGTGCCTGGCATATCTCTAGTCTAGGGTTAATTGTATCATAAATACATGAGCTGCTGGCTGATGGGCATGGCTGGTATTCACACCTCGCCACTCACTCACAGCGGGCACATAGTGCAGCATTGTATGTGTGTGTGTGTGTGTGTGTGTGTGTGTGTGCGCACACGTGTGTGCGTGCGTGCGTGTGTGCGTGCGTGCGTGTGTGTGTGTGTGTGTGTGTGTGTGTGTGTGTGTGTGTGTGTGTGTGTGTGTGTGTGTGTGTGTGTGTGTGTGTGTGTGTGTGTGTGCGTGCGCGCGCGCGCGTGCGTGCGTGTGTGTGTGTGTGTGTGTGTGTGTGTGTGTGTGTGTGTGTGTGTGTGTGTGTGTGTGTGCGTGCGTGCGTGCGTGTGTGTGTGTGTGTGTGTGTGTGTGTGTGTGTGTGTGTGTGTGTGTGTGTGTATGTGTGTGTGTATAGGCTACTCTCATGTGTCAGACAGGCCGGACACTATTAATAAACCAGCTACAAACTACATTTCTTGGTGGTGGAAAAAAGAAAATGTGGCTATAGTGTAGTGATAATTTCGTCGACTACCGAATTCTTTTCATCTACTGCCTTTTTTCACTGATGAAAACTAAACCAAAACTAAATAAAAACTAAGCTATGATGACTAAAACTAAGACTAAATATATTAACAATTTCATCAACAAATAAAAACGAGACCAAAATGTTAGGGAGGGATTAGTGGAGAAGAGAACCATGTAGAACTAAAAGACAAGTGATTTTATTTTTGGTTGCAGCGCTCGGGTGTCTGAAAATAGCCGATCTTCAAGCTCACAACGCGTCATGCTGTGATACGTTGTGATCTTGTAGATTGGCAATTTCCAGCATGTAACCAAGTGTAAAATCGGCCATTACGGCCTGCCAAAATATTTTCGACTAAAATCTTATATTTAGTTGACTGAAACTAGACTAAAACCAGTCTAAAACCAGTAAGACCTAAAGGGCGAGGTCACATGCACTCATCCGCCTGGGTGACATAAGACTGCTGGGAGAGCACTGGCGCTTTGGCATGGAGGGTCTGATCAATCCAACATATGGAATGAATTATGTACTTGCCATATATGGAGCGTGTCTTGAGCATACAGGGTTTGATGAGGTCAGATAAATATATGGAATGTCAGAAGAGGTCAGAACATTGCCATATATGGAGCGTGTCATGAGGCGTGACGGACTAGCAACCATATATGGTGGCGTGACGTGTCACGAGGCGTGACGGAGTTACTGACAGAACGCTTTGCAGGTTTTCATAGTAATCTGCGACCTACAGTCGCAATTAAAAAAGTTCAGATGACTAAAATATGACATCAACATTTGCTGTCAAAAGTAACACTGCTATAGTGTAAATATTCTTCACCAGATCATGTAGTACCAAAGGTCACATCTTAGAACAGTGTGTGAACATCTTTGGTTCTCTCTTTCTGCCCTCCTGTTGTTGTTTATGACACATTACACTCTGCACACACCTTGAGGGCAATTCTATTGTGGGTAAATATGTGGCGCTGGGAAAGAGATGTTTTATTACTTTGTTGCTTTTTATTACAGAGGCATTCTAAACAGACGTATGCGTCATTATGAAGGCTAGGGTGTTGGGGCAGGGTCTTACCTCCGTGATCATTGTGTCATTAACTCGTTCCTGGAGTGATAATAAATAAACATACAGAGATTGTACAGCCGGCCTGGGCACACAGAACAGCCCCGCTCCGGCGTGGAGTGACCCCCCCGTGAGAAGTTCCCGGTTCCCAGGACCCTGTGTGTGTACGTTGGGGGGCAATAACTCACCGAGTCCCCTGACTTCCTCTTTCGGCCCTGCCGTGCTGCCTTTTATGATGCACCTCCTCTGCCATACAGCTGCTGTCTCTAGCCTCTCGCTCAACTTGATTGGAGGAGCCTGGGCAGGGCAGCTAGGATGAGGTGGGAAGCTGCAGAGTTTAGGCTGTTCACGGTAGCTCAATAATAATAATAATAATAATATCCCGTGTTATCCTTGCCATCACCTGGAGATAGAGCATCAATGTGTCCGTAGTCCGTGTACACAGACAAATGTGTCTGTGGTGTTTTAGATTTTTCTGTATTTTACATAAGATTATATTGTTCTTATTTTACAGTGAGTGGCTGGATTTGATAATAAGACCCAATTACTGCGTGTCAGTCTCCAGGTTTTCCTCAGAATAACATATGACACATTGGGACAGTGGTTCTCAAACCTTTTATTTTCAAGGAACCCCATAACTTTGAGAGTGCACAAATGTGTTCACTCAAAGGTCATTTAAGGCTATAGCTCTTGGCGAAAATAGAATTTTGGAAAAGAAATGTCCATCACAAAGCCAGCATGGCGATGACCCCTGATATCTGCTATTTTTGAATAGCCAACATATAAATGGATGTAGTTGTAAAAGGTATTGTGATGCTGTATTAACACATTTTGCTGGGGACCCCTTGAAATGATGGACCCCATTTTCAGAACCAATGGAGTATAAAATGATTTAAAACCACAATCAATATTGCATTGCATGTGAACCTAACACTCAGATGCCCAGCTTATAGATTTAGTGTTAGAGTAAAATACAAAATGTTCAAAAAGGCCACATCCTGTCTCGCGACTAAGAGAGAGGTTTTAGTACTGAACAATTCACATAGATGCATGGTGGTGACAGTGTGTGGGGTTTCTAACAGTGTCTCACACACAGAGACAATGTGCCCTTGTGTAAATGTAATGAAATCTGTTAAAAATAGCGGGCAAGAGCTCAAGGGAGGAAGCCATTGGTTCAGAACCAGTGCTAACTTCGTCAACCAAAACTACGACAGAAAAGGTTAGTTGACTACCTTTTTTCACTGACGAAAACGAAATAAAAACCAAGCTATGATGACTAAAACTAAGACTAAATATATTGACAATATCGAGTAAATGTTAAGGGAGGTTAATCGCATGATATTTAGTCCACTAAAACTAGGCCACCGTGCCCCGATAGAGTCTGCCTGATAAATCAAATCTTGACCATCAGGCCAAGATTCATGTCAGATCCTGTGTCATGTCAGATCTACTGAAAATGTCTCAATAGAAGACCAAATACAACCTACTAGGCCATACGAATTGGACAACATTTTATTATATTAATTTAAAAAAAGTTACATAGTGACGCTTTAATATAATAAGAAAAGAAAAAACAATGTCATGTTATTTATTTTTCAAATGTGAGTTTTAAATGTGTTTTCATTGTGTTGCCCATAAATAGGGAACTTAAAAGTATAGCCTGCCCTATTCCATTCCATTGATTCAAGTTGGAACATAATCAATGGATTGATCATTACAGTAAACAAGCTCTGAAATCTGAAAGTCTGAAATGCACGTGGCCCACCCATCTGGTGGGTCGATGGGTGGGCCCTGAACCAGAAAAGAGGAACCACTGATCTGCCGAGGCTGCATTGTAGGGGCTGGAGGGAAGGGCTTGAATCTTGTGGTGGCTTTGCAAATTGCAATCATTGTGGCTCAGAGAGGCCAGTTCAAGTTCACACTGTCTGGATGTCTTGTTGCACAAGTCAGGGCTGTAGGGTGAAGTTGCATGTCGTTTACAGTGAATTGAATCAAAAGACAAGGGGAAGCTAGTATGCAAAGTGACCGTCGCATACATCATTGTGTTATGGCATCCTTTTTTAGACTGTTTGTTTTGTGTGTGTAGTAATACGTTCATAGTGTGTTTAGTGCGTGTGCGGTATTCCTGACTCCTGATCACACAAAGTATTTTAATCCAATCAGCTTTTCACATGACTGTCACGCACTCGCTGCTGCCATGGTAACATGTAGAGGAGGGAGAGAGGACAGGAGGAATAGAGTGGTACATAGCTCTTTCTGTACTGGCGCTTTCTTTTATCACTCTGACATTTACACACATGCGCGTGCATGCACACACAAACACACACACACACACACACACACAGACACACACACACACACACACACACACACACACACACACACACACACACACACACACACACACACACACACACACACACACACACACACACACACACACACACACACACACACACACACACACACACACAGAGTGCAGTGTATGTACAGTATCCATTACCATGTGGTGTGGGAACTGTTCTTTTCTCCCTTCTCCTGCTCAGCTGAGTAGAATATACTTTGTAATTCCTGTCTGTCGTACAATTTACAAAGATAAAGTTGATCTGGGATGGGATCAAAGGATGGGGGCCACTATCTTCATAGACTTCCGTATTTGTGCAAAATGCAGCATGAGGCCTGTAAAGAAAGAAAGTGATGGCAACTGAAGATTGGAGGAAAAGACTGATAAAAATCATTACGTATAATACATTAAATTACCCAAAACAGGAAATGTAGTCAGAGCTCCTACATCTCCCTTAGTAGTCGACCTTCAAGAGGGACAGCAGTGCACATAAGTAGCATATAGTTATTGTTCGACAGAATCCTTGAATTCAAAACTAAGTCTTGTTGCCAGGTAGAATTTAAAATAGAAATAATGGAGGTCTGTAGACATATTTTAAATGAAGATAAAAGTAGCTTTTCCAAAAGACAAAATATAAATCAAAATGGAGAAATAACGAATATCCATTCCGTACTGTCTTTTGGAGAAGCAGACCCTGCCTGCTCCATGCTCCTGCTGATGTCTTATTGCCACAACAGCAGGAGCAGGCAGGGTCTCTGAATTCTCTTTTATTTCTCTAAAACACCAGGGTCATCGTCACAGTGAAGAAGACCCTGGCGTTTTATTGAAATAAAAGATAATTCAGCTAATGAAAGCCTAGGACATAGAGTTTCTATATAGCCTACTGTATAGTTAAAAAGAGCAGCAAAGAATGTCTTCATAACAGCTTAGAAACACATAGGCCTACTGTAGTGTGATACTTACACTATGTATACGATCCCTTTAGAGAGGTGAAAAGGTTAGTCTGTGCCCTGTGGTTGGTTCTTAGCATGCCAATTCCCTCTGCTGTGTCTCATCTCTGTTCTTCCATTTCCTGTTCTACTTAACTAGCTAAATCAAACGCTACTTTAGTCTTGTCTCGCCTATTCTCAGACTTGCGTTCAAAATGTAATTGAGTAAAAGTACAAAAGTATTGGCATATCCTTAACGTAGCCTACCTACCTAATAATAATAATACTATCTTTCAAATGTATACGAATCTTTTGAACATATACCACATGCTGAAGTATTTGGCTGAAGTTGTTAATGTTTTATAATGATATCTAAATTTACAAAGTTTAACGATAGTTTTAAAATAATTGCAGCACAGTAAAAGTACAATATTTGCCTCCGTCATGGGATGTAGTGGAGTAAAAGTATTGAATATTGGAAATATTCCAGAAGTAAGTAAAAATAATAAAAAATAATAATACTGTAAGTATAGGCCTACGGTAGGCTACTTGTACAAGTTACTTTCCACCACTGCCATACAGTAGCCTAGGTGATTCATTGCTAAAAGGACACCTGTGCTGTGGACAGGCCTAAAGGAGACTGCTCTTGCACTCTCACTCTGTTGTTTGTTGTGTGTTTTGGGCACGTCGAAGTGTGCATGTCTTTGTTCATACAGTTCTGTTTAGTTTATAAAAATGGCTTACCTTAATGTATTTGTCAATTTTCGTCATGCCTTATTGAAACAGTCAGTTCGAACTTCCTGCATTCAAGGGTGTGTGCCAGAATCATAAGAATGTTTTATTTTATTTTCCATCTTATTTTTCCCCCTTATCCCCCCACTGAAGCTGTAGCCTATATTTTTCTCTTAAACAAACCGAAAACCGAACCTATGATTTGGAGGGCACAGTCAGCAACATTGGCTGAAGTTGACGGACTGTGAAGGAGGGCTGCCCGCTGCCAAGTGTCACTTTTCAACTGCATTGTTAAAAATATTTAACAAGAGCCCCACCTGCTGGATAAAAGTGGTATATTTCGATCAGATTAATAGCACATGGCATTGAATGAGAAAGATACACCATAATCGTATACTATTAAGAAAAGGCATCAGACGTTCAACTTTGTCTGCAGCCCAAAGGGCTATTATTTTTCTGGAAGTTTTAATCTGGAACTATATTCTGAAAATACCCTAGCAGTCCTAAACTAAGGTGGTTCCTCCTCAAATAGGCCAAATGTACTCAAGCCAGAGACCCTGAATACTGTATGTGCCCAGAATAAACACTGGTATGTCTGTTTGTCTAAAGTCCAACATAAGTAGGATTATGACCATGGGTAATGTGTACAGTTAGTTCAAACATTTCCCCAAACCTTTCCGGACTTGACCCCCCAAAATAACCATATTCAAATCAAACCCACCCTGACAATCACTTGGAACTGTAGGCATTACCGTACATTTAGTTTTGACTCTGTTCCACAGATCACTATTGTTTGGAAATCACTGGCTTAAGCCACAGCGGAAAGTGAACATCAATATTTTACAGGGGTTTTCAACTGATTATGAATCAGGGACCACCACCCTGACTAATAATCAACCTGGGGACCACTGATGTGTTAGGAGGGGGCATATGGGTGTGGTGTGGGGGAAAAGCTTGAAATGAAATAATGACTGTTAAGGGCTTAATTTAATTTGTTAATTTGATGTGAATTAAATCAAGCCCTTAACAGTCATTAATTTAATTAATTAATTTAAATTTGACATATGCTAGTGGTCCGGAGCTCAAAAAAGACTTAGAACCACTGATCTATTTCTGTCCCATGGTTGCCCTTATTCTGTTCTCTAAGCTTCCAAAAACTCAGACAGCAGACACATGCGATTGCATGATTATATGGGCACATTTCCTAATAATGGTGAAACAACCAGTCAATCCGTGGTAGGCCTGCACTTTCCCTTGAAATTCGGATATCATTTCATGATATCCGACAACATCGATGTGTCATCATACATCACCAGTTAATTTAGTGCACCAACTAGTGGTGGATAAAAACAAATCTTCGATTTCCTACATTACTAAATGCATGGTCAGGGACCACATGCAAACCTTCACGGACCACCAGTGGTCCACGGACTACCAGTTGAAAACCTCAAGGCCATTTGACACAATGACAACACAAAGCTTCATTGTGCAAATCATTTTATTCATAGATTGCAGAGATTACAGGTACAGTACATTGCAGCTTGCCTTCCACAAATAACCAAGCTCAGGTTACCTCTTATAGCAAATCTCATTCTCAGCCTTTACCAGTTATGTTATAAGTCTCTCCACTTAAATCTTTTTTTATTTATTTATTTATTTTTTACAAAATGAAAGGAGCCCATTCAACATCAACTGGTGTGTATTCTGGTCCACTCAGTCAGGGAGTAGGAAATAAAGGGAGTAAACAGACATATTCTATTGCGGTCATGTTATAGGTCTGGATTAGACAATCGCAGAAATAATACTAATACAAAAGTATATAATCAGGGCTAAATGCCACTCTCAAGGTTTCTACATGAGATGTTTGAAAAATAGCCGTGTTCTGCACAAATCAGTTTGCTTATGCTGGGGACACTCACTACATGGTTCAGTCACACACTTTGCAGAGTTTCTTTTCCAAATATTTAAATGGTGACCACAATTTATTTTCTCCAAGCCTGACACACTGGCACGACGTTATAAATGTAGTGAAAATAAACGTCAAAGACCTTTTGATGTCCGCAAAGTAAATAAAATTAAGTTCTAACTTTGCTGTATTGCTATACAGTATAGGATTAAATCAGCAGAAGTAAAGCTGTTATTTAAAAATGTGGTTAACACAAAAACATGCACTTTCTTTCTCTTATTCACATTTCATTCAAACAAAGCAAATAACAACCCCCCCCCCCCCCCCCACAAACACACACACACACACACACACACTTCCTCTCGCCCCAACTCAGAACTACGGTAAAATTCATAATTAAGCTGGATTCCACCGAACATCCTTGATCACCATTAGATGACAAAATGACAGACAGACGCAAACAATGGGCGGTAGTACTGTATGTGTCTAAGCTCAAGTCTTTTGTTAAGAGCCGCTTTTAGCCGAAGGTGAGAGAGGAACCATTTATTTTAAAAGGAGCCTGCAGGCTTTGTGTACTTCTATATCTTCTTCCTCTTCCCGTGTTCCTCTCTCAGAGCCACCAGAAGCGCACGTAGACAATGAGCATAATGAAGAAGACGCCGCCGGCTGCCAACTTGGCATAGGTGGAGCGGGTGTTCAGGTACTTGGCATCACTCCTGTACTTCTTAGACAGGCTGGACAAGTTGCTGGCCTTGGAGTCCAGTGCTGAAAGATAAGACAGAGACTAGGGGGTGAATGAGACGATAGGGTACAAAGATTACAAAGTGAAAGTACATCCTCTTCTGTCTCGTCACTGAGATAAAGATTGACAATGTGAAACAGAGACGGGCCCTCTGCCTTTCATTATTCAGTGAGAGACATGCACACAGATGGCACTGTGCTTGACCTCAACAGCTTTAAAGGCCTTTTTCAGACGGGTCCCTTAGTAATTCATTTTCAATGAGAGGCATGCGTATATTTTGGATGCACGGAGAAGTTAAGGGGCGATTGATTACGCATGCGTATTTTCACAGGCGCGGTCCCGTTGCTGATCCAGGCGAGAATGCCTGTGTCACTCGCTCCCTGTCTGAAACGGCCATAAGGCTGCAATCTGGAACTTTTGTTAATGAATAAAACATTCTTTTAAGTAACCAACCATTCTGTATGCTAGAGAACATGAATACATAAAAAAGCAGTCTTCAGAACTTATATTCCGGTCGCATTGACCTTCATCTGGTATTCCTTTTAGTCTTTTCATGCAATCAGTCTACTCCAATGCACCTGTCCTATCAAGTGGGATCCAGAGAATGTTAATACAAATTAACAAGTGTATATGCGGTGGTTGCAGGTCGTCTCCCTACTCTTCCACAGAGACCCTACCATTGGGTAGAACGCCTACTGGACAAGTAGCCCTGCCTGGAACTCACACACCCAATATCTCCCCTGTCCAAGGGTGAATTCTCGCTTGTCTGAGCGCTAAATGTTTGGTCTCCCGCCTGTGAGCGGCCCCCCGGGTACGAATCCTAGGTGTAACAGTTTCATGTAACTCTCTCCCGTCAGGATATGACATAAAAACGTATCGATTGCAGCTTTTCAATGTTTAACAAGAAACCTGATTATCTTACCAGACAAGGCCTCGCCTCTCTGCAGCACTTCCTCTATGTTAGCCACCATGATCCTCTGCACGTCCTGGAGTTCTGTGTTGATGTTGCCCAGATTCCTCCGTGCTCGACTGTCAATGTACGACTTCTTGGTCTTCTGAATGTACGTGTCTGATTGATAGAAGGGAGAGACATGAACAGCAGGCAATGAAAAGTAACCGCTGGTGGAGTGGAAATCTACCTAATACTAATAATTATGTGTGTCAAATGACCAGTTACTGACAGCTACTACCACAGTAAAATCTGTCATTTTCTTTTTTAGTAGTAGCCATTTTAATAGCCAATCATTTTTTTTTACCGTCTTTTTCTCCCCAATTTAGTCATGCCAATTCATTCCTCCAGTCCCCACACAGATTTCTGTGTTGTCACTGCTGTTGTATCCTATTGACTCGCCTGCCAGTAAGGAGCCCCCACCGGGAGGATACTGTTGTATCCTACTGACTCGCCTGCCAGTGACCCCACCGGGAGCACATAGCCTTTGTCCTATTCCTCCCACCCAACACTCCCTGCTGACAGGTGCCACCCCAGCCTGTAGGAGTACAGGAGGTGAATGGTCGGCAGGGACCACTTCGCCAATACTCAGAACATTTTATGTAACTCTGATTAAGCGTACAACTGAGTTAAATCAACACAGACTATTTTACTGCTCCTTAACCAAGATACTCTCTTGATTCTTACCAAATTCAATGAAGGAATAGGGCCGGGACACTGTGGGGACTTTCTTTCCATGCTGCTCATGAAACTCTGCTTGTAGGTCTTCGAGGTAAGCAAAGGCCAGTTTTTTGGGAAAACCTGCTTCACACAGGACAAGGTAGACCACTCCTTTCTCTATGACGTAGCTGGAAAGAGAATGTGTGATTAAGTTAAACAGGCATAAACAGGGTCTGTGTCATCATGGGTTCATTCATGTAGCAGAAAAGGTAATGCAGTAAGCAGCACAGTAGCGCACACACCAAGGGTTAGTGAGGTGCTGACCACTGGAATAAAAAAACTAGATTTTGTTAATTCCGAGTAAGGCCAGCAGTCCGAAACAACAATTAATAAAATAGTGTGTAAGACACTTTTTTCCTCTTTTTAATCATGGGCCTAAACTCTTCTTAATTTTGATTGTGAAAAGAAGTTGAAGAATTATACAGTAACATTATACTATATTGTTATTATGGTTATTTATATCTAACCTTTATATTTTACCATCATACACACAATATATATATATATATATATATTACTTGTATAATACATTTTAATATGACATGATATTTGGCAGCCTGTAGGAGCCAAGATGTCTCAGCTAGGCCTGATATCTATTGTTTTTGTTACAGACAGTCTGTGATTCAGCATGTCCTTGTAGCAGTAGAACTATGGTCTAAGGTTTTCTGGCAGAACTACCGTATTACTGATCCGTGTCAGACTGTGTGACTATAATGCTTCTCTCCATGATGTACATCTATGGAGCATTACTCTAATAGACCCCCAGGTGTGGTTAGAATATTCAAATATGACTTCCGTGTATTATTGAAAGCTGAAAGTCTTTGAGTCAAAAGGCCCAATCGAAATCATAGAGATTCATCATAGAGTGCGGATCGGGAGCGACAGCCCCGCCCCCCCTGCTATTCATTTCAATGGAAGTTGCTCAGTGGCATTTTGAAGCACCTGGAAGAACGCTCTACTTCCGCATTTGAAATGTCTTCTAAAATCAAGTGAACCATGACTTTATTTCACTAAACTAGAAATATGAGGACATTTTAGAGGGAGAAATAGTATTCAACTGAATCAATTTAAGTCATGTAATGCACGGTAAGACTACGGTGATTAGTATTATTGCTTTTGTATTATATTGTATTATAACTTTCCCCGACGTTATGCTGTGTATGTGTTCAACAACACAGCCATGCAAAATAACACTGACAGCTATGAGGTGTCAGTGGTTGCTATTGCTAAACTATTTGGATTGGCATTGGACAATCGCTTTTGGGGTGGGGTTTAGCGAAGGGCTAATTACAGCCTAATGCAACTGTTGGCTTAATCCCAGAACTGCTAGGAGACACAATAGCCAGATCATCTGCATACATGAGGTGGTTTTTAAGGGTGTCGTTACCAACCATACGAGTTTTGCAGCCTCTTAGTTGGTCAGATGCATCATCCATGAACATGTTAACCTGTTCACTTTAGGTGCGGGAAATTGTACTCACTGAAAGGCCATGGCACCAGCTTCTAAAGTGCAGCGTGTGGGACTCTGCTCGTTGAGTTTCCTGAATAGTTGTTTAGCTTGACTCTGGTACTGCTGGAGGTCCCGCCCTAACTAAACACACAACACCAAAACAGGTTAGAAAGAGTTAAACCTCAGACAGAAACACTCTTTAGGGCTTGAAAATCTATGCATCATCAGCTTGGGGTTTTGTCCGTTTCCAATTAATTCTAAACTAAATTACTGACCAACATAAATCATGGTCAGTTACAGTATACATAATTGAATTGACCAGTGATTATGAAGCAATGAAGACAGATTCAGCCATGTGTTGTTGACAAGCTTTTGCTTGAAATGTCACTACTGGTGTCTCTATTTTGTTTTGAGCTTATACAGTTCAAACTTATTTGGATATATTTTGGTACAGCACCCTTCTTCACAATTTAGCCATTTTGCAACAAGTGCAAAAAAGTAACTAGGAGGAGAGTAACTCCCAAAATATCTGCAGCACTGTAGGAGAAGCATACAGCATCTATCTATTCTAAATAACATACATAGCAGATCTGTGTACAACTATTATTTGTGTGTCGTTTTTTAATTATGCATGTTTACTGTTTTGTTCTGCCACAATCACAGTTGTAATAACTATCCAAGGGATTTTGACTAGTGACTATTTGGTGGCTGTTCTGACTTTCACCCACCCAACTTTGAGTTAAGCGGGCTACTCTACACTTTGTACTTTGTACAGGCACATTGGGATGTTATGATGTTAAGATGTTATGATGAATTGAACATGCATGGTGGGGCCTATTGTAAACAAGTGTTGCTTTAAGCTTCATGGTGTCGTCCACAATTAACAGTTTTGTTTTGAGTTGTGCTTGAAATGTACTGTAATTCTCCAATCTGTTAATAAATTCATCAATGGCACATGACTGAGTCTTGCGTGAAACCATCACTGTATCATCAACGGTACATTACAGCTACACGTGTATGATGTTAAAGCGCATGCACACACACACACACACACACACACAGCAGAGAGCAGTGCAGAGACAGAACAAACCTTTTCGCTTCCCTTTGCGACAGCAAACAAGAGAGCAACAGGGAAAAATGTTAGAGTCCTGTCAGCAAGGTTTGAGCACCACTGATGTAGAAAGATACTGGTAGGTTTTTCTGAAATCTATTAGGATTTTTAATAGAAGACACATTTTGTAGAATCGGGCTCAGGTTCCGAATTTAAATTTAAAGCCACACTTTACATTCTGTATTATGTAATTTCGGATCAACTCAAGTGTCATTAATAGATGGCCAGGTCCTCATTGTCTAATCTAAACCAAACACACTAAAGATAAATCATTTTGGGAAATTGAGTTTGTCCAATTATTAAGCCAATAACTCTCCAATAGGATGTTAAAGAACACATATTATCCTAACAATCAGATAACACATAAGCCACGTCGTAACGTTGGTGCAGGACAGGTCAACATCCAGGACACCACTACAACACACACACGTACAGCAAGTGTAGAAAAGCCACAAAGAGTGGAAAATAACCTGCTCGTCTTCTTGCATCGAGGCGGCCAGTGGGAGGCCGTCGGCCAACCTGGCGATCATAGTCAGCAACACCATTTTAAAACCTTTATTACTCTATCTCCAACAGCAGCAGCTACTATAATAGCAGCAATGTAATGCAATGTTTGACAGGCTGAGTAGTGTAGGATGACAACACCACTGACGCGCTGAGCTGAGCTGGCCGGAAACGCTAGAGCTCTGTGTATCACTTCTAAATGTGACACCGCGCTTGTGGAAACTCGTGAACACAACTAAGGTTCCGCATAATCATCTCGTGTTCACTGTTCAGAGTAGACTTCACTCACAGTCACAGCGTGGGTTTAACTTTGGATGTCTAGTAAACAGCGACTGGTTGAAGCCACCTGTGTTGATCAATAACGCTTTTTGTGTTTCCCCTCCATATATATGATGCACATTTTATAATCTCTTAATTCATTGTAGTATGGAGTGGTAGATTGTAATAAGGACGTGGCAGGCAGCAGGGGGCAGCATTATCCTGGATGAGTGAACGTTTTGAATACATGTAATTATAGGTGGACAGATCTAGGCCTACACATTTTGTTAAAAGGATGAGAAAAAAAGAGGACTCCTGTTTTGTTTTATTCATACTCATACATCATGTACTGCATCAGTCAGTGCCACTGCTCTAAATGTTCAACAAGTTACTATTAATGCTAATAGTGGGTTCTCTCACTGCACTGTATAATACAGTCTGCTGTATACAATTTAAATAACCTTTCATATACCCCTTAATTGTTTGTGAATGATGTGCTTCTGAATAAGATTCTAGTCTGTGTATCACATGGCAAAATGCACAGCAGGTTAGAATGGTTGGCCCCATGGTTATGGAAACTTTGGACGTATGACCTGACGATGTTATAGTTACATCAAAACGTCTCTTTTATACTTGCACCTTCCCAAATAAAGGCGTTAACTGTCCGAGTCCGCTCCAGTGCCGTTCCTTCTACTATGGAAAAGTTTAATCTGTTAAACAAATTTATATTATATAAAAAGTTTAATCTGCAACAATGTTACACTAATATAGAGGGGGTCTCTAGTTGAGGAGCATAGGGATATTTCGCACTAATGTCTAAAAGCACCACAGCAGCCAAATCCATATGACAACCTATATAAGACATTTTATACATTTCATTATGCTTTATTCAGTAGCATATTTGACTTGTCAAACTAGAGGGTTTTCAAAATCCATTCCAAGCATTAGTTTTGCACAAAAAACACTCCTTGGGCTAAATTTGGCCATAGCCATCTACTACCTATACTATAGTACTATACAGTACTTCATTTCTCTCAGCTAAGAGAGCCTGACATACGTTGAAGACCACGTTATAAGGAAATAATACTCAAATATAATTCACACAAAAATGAAATAATGTATGCTATTTAGAATGATAAAGAAATGTTTATTATAATATTTCATCAATTGTTTTTCGGCTTAACCACTTGAACCACAACGCCCACTATTTTGGAGAGAACATTCGACAGAAATACATGCTCACAAATTATGCATCACAACGCATTGTGAGCTTAATTGTAGGTCTGCTATTTCTGGCAAAGAGATTTGGGTAGGAGGAAACAAGATCAGAACTAGTACAGTTGCAACTCGAAGAATAGAGGGTTTATCCATTTGTCTGTTTTAAGTGCCGGCTGCACCAGATAAATCTTTATTACCAACTCTAAGTCAATGTTTGGACATCGGTTTCTGGAGCTCAAACCAAAACTTCAACCTGAGTGTCGGCTACCAGTATAGTGCCACAAATATATATTTGGGCGCTGCTACACCACCACTACTAAGAACAGAACACAGTGGTCACTGGCCATTGAGTAGACACGAAGACGCCACAAATAAACTCACTGGCAGTGCCAAGGACAAAGCTCAACTGTGAAGCTTATCCACCAACTCACCGTACGCACGCAGACACATGCACAAAATCATCATCTTTGTACAAAACATCTCACTGTGATTTAAAAAGTGTTTGATGGGTATAAGTATTAAAAAGAAACCACTTGAACTCAAATTAATTTGATTCAGTGTTTACTAATACAAAGATATTCTTATTCAATTATTCAAAATGTATATCCCTTTTTCTGCAATACAAAATGTTTAGTCATAATATAAAATACAAGATAATACTGTGTGTGGATTAATAAAGACATTTTCCCTGGTTAATTACAGTTAGGACTGTAAATATACTGTAGGGAAAAAAAGATAGAACCTTATGGACTGAAAATACTCAAGTATTTCACTCTTCATTTTGACTGTACAGTACATACACAGTAACACAGATTAAGGCAAAGTTAGAAACATCAAACAATACAGTACGTTTTATGCATTTAGCCGTTTTCAATGGAATGTCAATGCACTGGCATTTTCAAGTGGGCTACTTCAAATAGGCACATTATGCAGCATTAGTTGGTATAGTACTTTCTTTCCCTAATTCCCTCATTTTACTTTCAATAGTTGCTACACATTCTGATATTTGTTGTACCAACTGCCACAAGCTGTGACTGAAATTGCACATCAGAGGCCTTGTGCCTGGAATTATTTGCACAGCACATGTTAAATGCAAATCAACCATTTAAGTGTGACAAATAGAGCTGTGTTTTAGTCAAAGCAGGGGTAGACAGCTGAGAAGGATGAGTGCTTAAAGGGATTCATTCAAATATGAAACACATTTAACCACTTCAGCCCCAGCACTCCTATTCTGTGGGGGGGGGGAGAGGATTATATGTACTGATGATATCAGGGATCTCAGTATATGGGCATTAAAGGGACAAGGTCAGACAGATACAGATCTCCATATTATGTGCATAAAAGGGACACAGGCACGCAGACAGACAGACAGACAGACGGGTATAACTGTGACAATGGGTATAACGGGCACTGTCCTTTTTCCGACAAAATAGCAGATCTACAAGGTTCAAATTTGGGTTCAAAACAGATTGGCCAGACCAGACCCAGTAGAGACTAATGGGGATATGAATCGAAAAATAGTTTTCACACTACTGTTATAAATACAGTAATTGTTACTGGGATATCTGGAGTGTTAACAGCATGATGTTACTGTCCCATAACCATCAACAGGAGACATGGTATCATAACAAAGACAAGATATCAGTGTTTTTCTGTAAAAAGGCTGTGGTATTTCTGTGCGATGGCGAGAGCATGAGAGTGAGGACGTGGCAACAGGGGGAGGCGAGGAGGCCCCAGACACAGTCCTGACACTTCACTCATCAGCTGCTTGTTGACACCTACATCAAATCCTATCAGCAACACACACATTGATAATACTTGGGTTACTTAGGTTGAGCAAAAAGTTAAATCAAATGGTAAACAAAATGCAGTAGCATTAGCCTAGTACCTGGTAGCCCTGTGCAAAAAAATGTATCCATAATATGTACAGAATATCCATAATATGTACAGAATATGCTTTTTACATGCATATATATCGTGGCTGTCGGGTAGAAACCACCATATTCTAACTTTTTTTTGTTTTGTTTGAGGGGCGCTAGGCCCTCTTATGCACAGCTTTGTGTGTAGGTGTGATTGTAGCACGGAATGTGATGATTTGATTGGCTGATGTATGATGATGATGATTGACGACAGACTAAATATTGTCTGTAGATATCTGTATGTTTGGGCAAAACAGTTGCAGTAGATGAACTACAGAAATTGCCTTAATGTCCTGCTAAGTTAAGTACAGAGAGAACTAGGCTAGACTCTTTTGATTAAGATTTATTTTGGTAGGAAACATGAGGACACTTGAAACCCTCACCTTGGTCCTTGGCATAGGTGATTAGCTCTTGTACTTTGAACTGCAATGGGAAATTAGATAATTAGACAACAACAGCAAACAAACCAGTGGACACATACCCAGGTAACTTGAAACCTACTGTAAATACAGCACAGAACCTGTACGTGCAGTACCTGTATCGCCCTGGCTTGGATGAGGTCACCTTTCTGAAATGCCGATATAAGCTGGTTAACTGGCCCACCAATATAGTTGTAT
Source organism: Protomyctophum bolini (assembly GCF_963924005.1). NCBI lineage: Eukaryota > Metazoa > Chordata > Actinopteri > Myctophiformes > Myctophidae > Protomyctophum > Protomyctophum bolini. The sequence continues at coordinate 27,684,345 of NC_137869.1, read as the reverse complement.
GTGCTGAGGGCAGAGAGATGCATATTTGACAATTCAAATAACCTGTGCATTTAACTGAAAGTATAGGGAATACTACACAGGATGGACAATGCAATACAGCATGTGAAAGAGACAGTATACCGACCTGCCAACTGCTCCATTGGCTCCCATAGGCAGAGCTCCTAGCAATTGCTGTGACAATATTGACAAAAAAAAGTTTATCGTAAATGAACGCCCTACTTGATCATACTACAGCGTCACTCAAAAGTAGCAGATCTGCCAGCTCGAAACGCGGCGTGAAGCAACGTGTTTTCAGCTACTTTTGAATTTGAATCCTGAAAAGTAACATTAATGAGTTTTGCACCCAAACTATGCACAAGATAAATGTAAAAATGAACTAGAAACAATGGCGGAATACGAGCTGTGTTATGCCATTGCATGGCAGGCACACAGAATCAATCATATTATTATTACATTATAAGGATGTGGCCGAGAGACTGCTTAGAGAGAGAATACACAACAAGATATTTTACTCTAAAGAAATACTGACAAGCTGAAATGGATATGAAGAAAAAAGAAAATACTGACCTCATCCACACCATAGAGGAGTGACCAGTGGGGCTGACTGGAGCTGACACATAGGCCAAAGTCTACCAGGTCAGTTGAGCTGAACTTTACACCCATGAAGGATGGGATTAGTTTCTCAATGCCCGCCAACACATCTTTGGCTTGTACTGGAGAGAGACAAAAATCACACCTGTGTCGTGTGAACTGAGTGGTGCAACTCCCCTGCCCCCCTCTCTCTCTCTCTCTCTCTCTCTCTCTGTAATTAGCAGGCAACAGTGCAACACTATCTCTCTCTCGGTTTATGGTACTGGTACCCTACTGGTACTGAACTGACAGCAGGAATTGCGTGTCATAATTTGATCCCCCAGTATCAGGATGTATTAGGATGTTGATATTCATTCATCAGCCAACACTCCCCACTCACAGGTAGTACCCCCCACCCCCAGAGAGGACGTATAGGGCCTTAGTCCTACTCCTCCTCCCAGCCCAAATCACACCTTGGAAAGCATGAGTGTCTATTTCAAACAAATTGTTTTTTGACTGGGGGGTCATATTTTGACAGCAGGAATTGCCTGTCATAACTTCACCCCCCAGTATCAGGATATATTAGGATGTTGATATTCATTCATCAGCCAACACTCCCCTCTCACAGGTAGTACGTATAGGGCCTTAGTCCTACTACTCCTCCCAGCCCAAATCACACCTTGGAAAGAATATTTCAAACAAAGTGTTTTTTGACTGAAAATGTTGACTATACTGTTGAATGTCATTAAGTGCTATTCAATAAACAGAACTTAAAAAAATGAAAAAAATAAACATGCTCTGAAAATGTTAAGTGGTCAGATAGGTGGGCCCTGATCCAGAAAAGTTTGAGAACCACTTAAACCAAAAGCGAAAGTACTCACAGGTTACGCCAGTAACAGCTGGAATGTGATAATAGTAAAAGGGCAGCGACGGGGCAAATGAAGCCACTTCCTGGAGGAACCTCCTCAAAGCATCTGAATTTTGGGTACAGTAGAATGAAAAGACAAAATGACCTTGATTAAATTAAGAACAAAGAGGGGTTCCACCGCAGCTCTAGCCAGGTACAGGCCACGGGACAGAGACAATATAGGAAAAAAAAGAATCAAGGCAATGGAACACAGCTTAGACAGTTGGATCCATTTCTGTATTAACAGGATGCGAGAAAGATGCTACAGTGTCTTTATTCTTTTTGACCTTGAGGAAATTGTGAGTGCAAAATATATTACAATACAGAGACGAAATTGTGGTGCAATGTTCCGATATGAACGGGAGGTACTAAGTCTAAGTAAGTGATCATCACATACCTGCAGTACTGGGTTTAAAGAAGGATGGGGCAATGACTGCTATGCCATCAGCCCCAACTTCTACTGCATGGCGAGCCTGTAAGAAACACAGGGAAAGAACAGTCAACCACAAACCCCAACAGAAATTTGTATTTCTGTTTGCCTTTTTGGCTTCAATTCAATTCAAGTCAAGCAAGCATTTTTGCGACACACACAAATTGCACAGGGCAAATATTACAAAGAAATCACTGACACATTATTTTCCCATGGACCACCTGCAGGCCTATTAAGAAACAGTGGTATGTAATATTGCATAACATTAGCAAGTGTTATGAAAGCGCTAAGCTTAGCCCATATACCCTCCCAACACAACAGTGGTCCCTAGCTTGATTCTTAGTCAGGGTGGTGGTCCCAGTTGAAAACCCCTGATCTACAAGCTTGTAGATCTGCTATTTCTGATATTTTTGTAAAATGTATGGACATTTTTAAACATGGAAACTATTGACGATTATGACAAAAATAATTGAGATTATCGCAAATAATTGCGATTAGGCAATTATGTAATGTGGATCCCCCCCAGACTATGGATGCTGCTGGGGTTCAAGTAGCCTGGCATTGCCAAACTGATCTGATGTGGGATAACTTCGCCGTTCAGTATCCCAATATCGTGTGTCGCATTTCTAGTGATCCCACGTGATCAGTCTGGAAGTGCCAGGTTCACGCAGTTAAAGCATAATAGATGAAGCGACTCACCAATTCTTGGGATTCTTTTAGACTCAGGCAGCCTACATGCACAACCACCTGGTCCATTCTGTACAGACATACAGTACATTCATGTAGAATCATTTAAATGATTTTGGAGCCTTTGCTACTTGCATCTGCGTATGATACTGTACATACATAAATATGCGCGTCATCAAGTACATAATGTTCATATAACACACACACACACACACACACACACACACACACACACACACACGGGGAATGGAAACTCGTCCTTGGGTCCTCGAAAACATTGTAGCTTTTTCATTATTTTCTTACAACATTTTTTTACTGCTTTCATCAGATTCACCAGAATTGAATTCTTGTACAACATAAAACGATAAAGAAACTACACACACACACACACACACACACACACACACACACACACACACACACACACACACACACACACACACACACACACACACACACACACACACACACACACACACACACACACACACACACACACACACACACACACACACACACACACACACACACACATCTCTACGCAACCTTCACACATGATCACTTACTTGCCCTTGGCTTTTTGACACCATTCCTCTGCTAGTGTCTTCCTCTCCTCGACACTGAGAGACATGCCTTCTCCAGTGGTGCCATTCACTTTGGAAAAGAAAGGAGGCAAACATGCACAGTGTTGTTGTAATATTGTAGTTATATAGACAAAACACAACCATCACATGCTGTATAGGAAAGGTTGGTTTAGCCTTGTTCAACCAACAGCATACACCTATGTGCTCTCTCATTCTACTATTCATGTAAATATTAATATTTTAGGTTAGACTAAGTGACTGTAGGCAGTGAAAAGCATGGGAAACTGAATTCTGCAAACTTACCAAATATACTCTTTACACCTTGTTTCTCAACCAAGTAGTCAATGTAAGGTTCAATCTCTGATGGGTTTATTTCACTGGGGTTTTTTGGCAGATGAGAGAGAACAAAGATATGTTACAAAGAGTAACAAAGACACACGAGGAGAGGCAGACTGTAATATAACGAGACGTGCCACGTAAAATTAGAAATAGTCCATAGAATGCATGGGCTGACTATACAATTTTAAACAGTGTAAAGGTTAAGCATATGCATAGCATACTCTGTACACAATTAAATCAACCCTTCAGGCAGTACTGGAGCAATAGACGACGGACAAGACATACCGGTAACAATGTTTCACAAAATGACTCACCCTTGTGGAGTGAGTGGGGTGAAGGTAGCTGCAACAAGCCCTGTCAGGCTTTTACCAGCAGTAGCCATGGCTGTGGGAAAGTCAGAGATTGAGAGTATTGATGATCTAATGTATTGTATTGTATGTCTTGCTGAATTTAATACACAGGACCACAATGGGAATGGAAAGAAGCCCTCATGGCTTTTTGTGTTGTCCTATTGGCATTATTGTATAACTGTACCTTTTGCAAACTGTTAATAAAGTATTAAAATCAATCAAGAGATAAGAGCTAGGATTTCGAGTGTTTCACTAAATCTCAGCAAATATTACCATGATTGCGGCTTCTGTCTTTATTTTGAATTTTGACCACTGAGTTTTATATTGAGTTACATAGTTCTTGTAAAACTATGTAACCTCATTTAGTCATTATGACACTGAAGCTATACGTACGACTCTAGTATCACTAGTAGTATACCTGTCTGTAACAACATATAACTCTATACTGTTTCTATAGAAAAGTATATGTTACAGACTGTGTACGTTGTTGGAAAAGGTGAACAGTTGTAATTCTACTCTACCTGTACAACGCTTGAGGAAAGGGAGATGTTGGCTCACTCTGTCTCTGTCTCTGGCAGTACTTTGGTTGCCTTCAGCATTCAGGTTGGCTTGTTGACACTGGGCTGATCATATGACACTACCCCATGTCAAGTGACTACGCAATGCTGCATGGGAAATGTAGTGACAGATGAAAGATTAGAGCGGATAAAACGCCCCCCCCTCTGCAACATCAGTTGGAAAGGCGAACGCTTGTGAAGATCCATACACATATAACCTGATAGACCTAATGTATGATGGATTATGAACTCAATAACGTCTTAGAATAGGTTAATTCTTTCGCGTGACGAACACAAATTGAAGAGATGGACAGGACAGGGGCGGGACTTTAACCAGGCGTTCCTGATTCACGTTAGTGTTGCCATGTCTGCTTATTATAAGCTACGTTGGGCTTGTTTCTAAATTGTAAGTGCTTATTTGGGCTTGCTTCCTAATGTTATTTAAACCAGTATTTAATTGTCAAGTCAAATTAAGCCAAATTAATATATATTTGTCTGTGGAGAGCCAGGGAATGTTTCCACTTTTTGGGCATGTTTTCATTCAGACATATGATTATGAATATATATTTGTCTCCGGACCCTGGTCCAGTGCATTAGCAAGTGAGACAGTCGCTAACACACTGGACCAGGGCTAGCGGACCCCCATGGGCCCCATCTGAAAACATTGTATGCCAGGGAGTGGGACTGTAGGACCCCCCGGCCCCCATGCAAGAAGATCAAAATTATTCCACATTTTTGGGTGGCACGTTTTCATAGACCCTGGTTGCTTGTTTATCCCACAGTCGCAAACCTGGCAACACTGATTGACGTACACGACGCCAGCATCCGCTTTGATGCCCGAGGTGAAGTAAGTAGCATGTAGCTTCATATAATGCTCCTGAGCGAGTCAGACAAGGTTGACGACATCTGATATCACATCACAAACCCGGTCGACGGGACGACACTTTCAGCCTTGGAGGCAGACACCGGGTGGGAATAGATCCGGATGGTCGCGACGTCCTCCTCCCCACTCTGAATCACTGAATGTCTGCGTCTGCGTTGCCACTGGTGGTCCGAGTGGCTACTACTAGTACGACTGGCTAATTGGCTAAAGCTTTTTTAACAAGTGCTGCTACGCCTGACTGACGAGAGGCGAAGAGCTGTCAAAACGAGGAAATATTTTCAAGCTGCCCCCCTGCTGTCCTGTGTGTGTGACTGTGTGTCAACTGGCTGCTCCAACAGAGACCCCCCCCCGGTGTGACACTGTGACTTGTGTAGCATCGGAAAGGAAACCCAGACGTTTTTATTTCCAGGGACTTATTATTGTTGAGTAGATGAACTAGGTAAATGCTTCGTTTGTTTGCTTGTTTCTTTATTTTGGAGCGTGTTTACAGAGGACTTATTTTAGCTGCTGTTTTCTTACTTGTCTTGGTTTGAGGTTTCTACTGAACCCAACAAGGCACCAATCAATGTGTCTGAAATATTGGCAGACTAGCCAGAACCAAGAAGGGTGTTTTTAGTATGTGAATTGAATAATACACTGACATGAAGAGAGTGTTTCATATCGGTTCGTTGTACGTTTCTTCTTTAGAGGGCCAAATGGCAACGTGTCACACGGCTAGATTACAACACAGGTCCGGGTGACAGGTTGGAAAATAAACAGGTGTGACAGGTGAACTGGAACATAACATGGCACTACGCATGCGTGTTGCGTGGCACATCTCTAGGGGTATGGTGCTACTGAATGGACTCGTATCACTGGTTGAAAGTTTAACATTCCTGCAAACTGTGAAACTGGACAATTGAACCAAGGTGCATTCTCTCATTCTGCTGGATACAGTCTCTCTCCCTCTCTGACACACAATTACCACAAATCCCTTTGGATTTGCTGTCTTATCATTTTGTGGAGACTGAGCAAGTGAATCACACATGAAGTGTCAAACTATACGCTAAAGAAGGATGCCTGTATTTTGGACAATGTAAACAGAGGTTTGATTTTTGTTGTTTTGTTGGCACGGGTCAGAATGAAGAGTAACTGGGCCAGTCTAGAGAAGGAACTGGGTCGTGGTTTTGCACCTGTGTCTTTAGTCAAAATATGTCTTAAACATGATCTCTGTAGTAGTATAACCACCGTATGAGGTAAGCGCCGTAGACGCATGTCTGTTGGCTGTTTTTCAATTTGGTAGTGTTGGGTGTGTGTTGGTGAAGTGTGGGGATGTCTAGGTCGTTGGCTTGTTGACTGACTGTGAGCCAGACTGTTGTTTTTGCGCACATTACTGGGATCTGGCCAACCTGCAACAATCATGGCACCTATACTGTGGCTGTTGCTGCTGGGACTGTTATGCAGCCAAGGACAGGCTATGCCTCGGGAGGAGAGGCACAGGTTGAGGTGAGTGGAGAGAAAACGGCACATGATACTTAATGTATTGCAGTCTCCTGGACTTAGCCAAAGAAAGATATTACTCTTGGTGACACTGATCTGTTCTTCTGTTCTATCGTCCCAAAAGAGACCAAGTGGTTGAGATGTTTGATCATGCTTATCAGAATTATATGGTAAGTGCAACCCCCAGCTTCTTTTAGTTCTAGCTGAAGGAATTTAATAAATGAGTCATTGTACTGCTCTCTTCATAATTGCATTAGTTTCAGCTACAGTGAGCAACACATTTTAGGTCACTAATACTATGTCTATTTTTGAAATGCCTCTTGCTCTTTACATCCCTGCTGTGTTGTTAATGCAGCAGTGGGCCCTTCCAGCAACCCCACAAAGTAAAATACTGAGTGTTCATTTATCTCACAAGGACCCTTCCCGGTCCATTTCTACACATAATTTTTACGCTAAGCCATCACTCAGTAGGATTGTACAGTATAAGCTAAGATATTGGGACTATTATTGCTATTTTTGTTGTGATGCATTAAAATGAATCACGATGATTGTTTGAAAACTTAGAATGTGCCGTTTCTGCAATCTATTGGAGCATGTATACTCTGCTGTAATGTTGATTTAACCGAAGTCCACTTCATTGACCGGAGTCCCCCAGGGGTCTATACTTGGTCCGCTCCTTTTTCCCCTCTACGGGACCCGTTGTGAGCTTGTAGATATGCTATAATGTTCTGTGAAGAATTGCAACATGTTGTGAGCTTGTAGATATGCTATTTTCTCAGTGAGATAAGCAAAATGTGAGAAATCTTTCTATTTGTTTGTTACCCAGGACCATGCATACCCAGCAGATGAGCTTATGCCTCTAACATGCAGAGGAAGAGTACGTGGGCTTGAACCCAGTCGAGGAGATGTAGACGATGCACTGGGAAAGTGAGTGGCCACTTGGTTTCCTTATACGAGGACAAAGTAGTATCAACTCAGATTCTGTACCACATTCATTTTCAGCTCATATTAATACCTTTTTGGAGGTGGCCATTATAAGTTCTCCTCTTCTATATGGAGAAAGATGGCTTTGCACATGGTAAATAGTGATTGAGTCTCTTTCTGTGTTTTAGGTTCTCTCTCACACTCATAGACACTCTGGATACTCTAGTGGTGAGTAGTTTGTTTGCTTTACAGTCATCTGATCTATTGTAGTTAATGACTACTACTAGTGGAGGTGAATTCAATGTTTCCTGACATTCTATTTTCACAAGCACTTTCTTACACATCTTGCAGGCCTTTGAATACTGTCATGAGTAAGTTAGTCATGATTCATTCAAATGTTGTATCCTATGGCTCTTGTTTGTCATTCACAGCTGTTGAACAAAACGGAAGAGTTTGACGCTGCCGTGAGGAGAGTCCTGACGGATGTGAGGCTGGACAATGACATTGTGGTGTCAGTCTTTGAAACCAACATCCGGGTGCTGGGGTGAGAATAGAAATGTTTACCTGCAAACAAAGATGGTTAAGAATAGAAAACCTGAAGGGTTTCACATGAACTCTGGTTTCTACTACAACTACTAGTGAACAGATGCGGCACCAGTATGTTCCTTAATTGTCAACCAAATAAATAGAACAATAATGAGGAACTGTGACTGTGATCACTCAGCTATGAAATCTTGATGGTGTCCCACTAGCTTACGCAGCTGTTCAATGTGTGTGTGTGCACTCAGGGGGCTGCTGGGAGGACACTCCATGGCTGTGATGCTCAAGGAGGGAGGGCAGCACATGCTGTGGTACCAGGATGAGCTCCTGCACATGGCCAAAGACCTGGGCCACCGGCTGCTGCCTGCCTTCAACACCAGCAGTGGCCTGCCTTACCCCAGGGTGAGAGAGCACAACACACGTCTACACACTGTATCGTAGCTGTCAGGGCAAAAACCTCCTCCTCCTCCCACAAAAGTATCAAGAGCTTGTAGATCTGCTGTCTCCAAGCGTGGCACGAGCTCGTCGATCTGCTACTTTTTATGCTTGAATTTGAATCCTGAAAAGTAACTGTTTTGGATGTGAATTTTCCACCCGACAGAGACCATATGAGTGTATTCATCCCATTCGTAAGGATTTATTACTGACTATGCTTCTCATTAGTGTGTTATAGCACGTTTACACTAGACCAAGTGTACATGATTATCTACAAATGTCATTTGTAGATAATCATGTAGACATGGTCTAGTGTTGAACCAGGATGTACAGATAAACACACAGTATGCAGCCAGCACTCTGTGTGAGACACATTAGCACTAGACATCAGAAAAAAGACATGCACATTTGACAAGAAGGAGTGCCACAGCGAAGGCAAATGTCACTTTCAGATAATGACAGCATCATTCTATTTTCTGCACACAGATGTCAGTTTTTAGAGGCAGACCTTTTCATGGTTTACTAGTTTTAACACTGTTGAGTCTGAAAGTACATTCAAATCTGGTTATTGTTCTTCTCAATAGGTGAATTTGAGACATGGTGTCAGGAGTCCGGAAAGCAGGACAGGCACCGAAACTGACACCTGTACTGCTTGTGCGGGGACCATGATTTTGGAGTTTGCGGCTTTAAGTCGTTTTACTGGGGATCCCGTGTTTGAGGTAAAACAACCCTTTATATTATGAGATAATCCATTTGATCGCACTCTTAAATTAAGCATTTTTAAATATATACAAAAATATATATACAATATATTTTTATTAGGGAATTAAATGTCTATGCTGATATTTCGTCACAAACTTCCTGTGGAAATGTTTATTCAAAGTTTTCGCATTGGTCATGAAAAGTAAGTTGAACTGCAGTCTGCATTGGTTGTTAAAAGGTATAAAACTGGCATTTTCAATGGTTATGACTAGTGCTTTACAACAACTTTATTTTTCACTCACTGTCAGATTTCCCATTGGCACAACTTGGCAGCAAACTGCAGTATTAGTGCCTCCTGGCTGGTGGTGGCCGGTGAGGGAGAGATTATGGTGTCTTACTCTATGTATTGATCAGTTGATTGATGATGTGCCCACACACACACACACACACACACACACACAAACTCATACATCAACAGATCCACGCCCGAAGAGCCTTGGATTTCCTGTGGGAGAAGAGACAGAGGAACAGCAACCTGGTGGGGACCACCATAAACATCCACTCTGGAGAGTGGGTCCGCAGGGGTGAGAGGCAGCAAAGAGAGAGAGAGAGAGTGGGCACATATATGCACGAAGAAGCGGCAAGAAAGCGCAGAGCAGGCGTCTCTTCCAGGTTTTTAGACAGCTGGTGGAAGGAAATGAAGCTTGCGCACGTCTTCAACTTGTAGCGTCGGCAAAGAGTTTCAGTTTTTTGGCCGACGCTTGTCGGTTGAAGTTGAAGCCGCACGCAAGCGTCATTTCCATCCACCAGCTGTCTAAAAACCCTGAAGAGACTCCTTGACTAGGCGTTTCTTGACGCAACAGTGTAGTTGTACCAGGGCCGGCTCCAAGATGAAATGACTAAGGGGGCAGTCGGAACTTTTGAGGGGGCACACTAAGTGTTGTTATTTTTTATTTTATACAGCTATTGTGTCGTTTAATCTGGAGTTGTGGTCTCCTCTTCAATGCAAGAACGAATGTTACCTTGAATTGCAGTTGTAGACTCTAGACACCAGTTTGAATAGCCTACTAATTAAATGGTGTGCCTATAGGTGAGTCGCGCGTGTGCGTAACGAGCACGCGCGCAACAAATTCTGCGTTGTCGCACCGCGACTTCTCAGAGCATAAACGCAGGTCTCATTGAAAATGAATTATAGGCGCGTTTTATCGCTCCCCGTTTGCAAGGCCATTTTAGCATCGGTTCTCAAATCTGGCAACGCTTGGGCTGAAGGGAAAGTGGGAGCTTAAGAACACAAGCATGCATGTGGGGAAAGTGGAATTATAAAAAGAGCTGACAATGTTTTTTTCTTTAGAGACGTACGTACTGTATATGGGGCGACTGAGGGGGGATTAGTCAAAGTGTTAGTGTTTGGTTTGTCACGCTACATGGTGTTCTGTGTTTACGCCTTTCCAGACAGCGGAGTGGGAGCAGGAATCGACTCGTATTATGAATACCTGCTGAAAGCCTACGTGCTCCTTGGAGATGACCTGTTTCTGCAGCGCTTTAACATTGTGAGACAACACACACGCACATACACACATATACCCATACACAGACGGGGTAACCAGATCCTCGCTTTCTGGATAATAGGATTCTGTTATGATACAGGACAGGACTATTCCATTAGGTTAGTAGTGAACATTCTTGGCTTAACCCTTTTGCTTACGGTATGCCTTTCAGTTTTGATATTATCCTGTATTGGATTTGATCAGACAGAGACTTTGTTCTCAAACGTTTTGTTTTACAATCACAAGATCAGTTCATGACACCGCTGGCTTCCAATGTCCCCTTTTGTTCTGCTCTGCGCTGTTTGTAGGTCACCAAGCATCATTCACTCTATTTATTTTGTAATATGTTTGCCACTGTGGCCAGTGGACCATAAAGTAGAGGTCCTGCCCTGTTGACTACACAGTCAAATGTGTTAATTTATCCATCTGTGTTAAATTATCCATTTGTAACTCTGAGAGTTTTATGAATTCACTTTGTATATTCCTTACAGCACTATGCATCTATAATGAAGTACATAAGCCAACCCCCTCTACTGCTAGATGTCCATATCCACAAACCTCTGCTTCCTGCTCGCACCTGGATGGACTCTCTACTGGCCTTCTTCCCAGGACTTCAGGTCAGACGCACGCACAAACACAAAAACACGCGCCACACTTGGGTATTAACTTCACACCTTCGGGGATAATTATACTCTTAATGGCACTCGCTTGTGGCTCCAAGCCTCCAACTGCTGGTGCTCTTCTGTCTTTACCACATAATTGCATCATCCCGGTTTTGAAACATCTCAAATGGTGTTGCATGTCTCTATATGTTACTTTGTGTCCTGTATCTCCTCTCTGTAAATATCGGAAATAATCTTTTAATCTTTTTGCCACAAATGACACAATGCAGGTGTTGAAAGGAGATATTCGTCCCGCCATTGAAACCCATGAGATGTTGTACCAAGTTACAAAGAAGCACAACTTCCTCCCTGAGGTAATCTGTCTCTCTTTCTCTGAATACTCACTTACCATCTGTTTTATTCTGCCCCAGGCTCTAACATTGCCACAATGAATGAGTTGATTCACTGAAATATGTGATGGGGGGGGAACACAAATAACTCCATATGGCTCATGTTGGCAACGAAAACGGTGGTGGAAGTTAGCTTTCATTTGATGCCTTCTGGGCTACGTTACAGCTTTGCCTCTGTGTTCTAACTCTACTACTCGCAATGGAGGCTTGATCCCCTTGTTTCCCTACCTCCCTTCCTCAGGCCTTCACAACTGATTTCAGGGTACACTGGGCTCAGCATCCCCTGAGGCCTGAGTTTGCAGAGAGCACCTATTTCCTTTATAAGGTAATTTATCAAGGATGTGTGACATAATGCTGAGGCATTATACTTTTGTTAATCCAAATACAGTATGTCCACAGTACACTAAAATATTGATGGCATTGAATAAATCTCATCTGATACACATGTGACCCCACAAATCAATGCTTTACACACAGCCTTTCATGAATCGCACGACTGTCTTTATTTAAAAGCTCTACACTAAAATATAGTTGGATATTTACGAAGAGCCTTGTGAATGAGGCCCAATGTTCAAAAGCTAAATCTCTGTGTACACCATAGCTGACTTTGTGGGGTGGAAGATGTTTCTCTGTCACACCAAATTAAAAACAACTGAGACAGTATCAGCTATTAAGCAGGGGCAAGCACAAACTGTAGATTACTAACTGCCATTCCATTACAATGTCATGAAATAGATTTTTTCTATACTGTATACAGTTTCATGTGAGGAACGGAGAATATGAAAACGCTCAGAAAAACTATGAATTATGATGATTACATAGCTGTGTAGACTATTGTGTGATGCTACTAGTTCGGCTAACTGAGAGGACATCTAGCAAAGCTATCCTTCAGTGGATTGTGTTTTGTCTGTGATGGTGATGCCTAACCCAAACAGAAGTTTTTATTCATTCCAATATTCAATTCCAAAAAGACAATTAAATCGCTAATCGAAATTATTTTGTGACAATTAATCATCAACTGAATTTGTAAACGTCCTACCTGTCTGTTTCTCACACAAGGCCACAGGAGACCATTACTACCTGGAAGCAGGGCGCACAGTTCTGGACAACCTCAATCGCTTCGCCCGTGTCCCTTGTGGCTTCGCCGCCATGAAGGACGTGCGCACCGGCAGCCATGAGGATCGGTGAGAACACTGAGGCTAATTTATACTTTGTCAAATAACTGTGTCATGAGTGACCAATGACTTACTTTTCTTTTTAACTGATAAAACTGTTGATGCGGTCATTAAGATGTATACAGTATATTAGCCTTGGGGGATGATGCTGCTCAAAGGCTGCTGACATGCAACTGCAAACATCACTGTACACACTTGGTGTATGAAACTATTTGGCAAGTGCTGTTTGTTACGTTATTATTATTTTGGAGGCGAGGTGGGTTGAGATGGTGGATTAATAAAAAGAAGATGATGTGGAAAGACTCCCATTATGAAACTTATTAGTGATTAACATTTCGAGCCACCAAGCACTTCCCCAGACTGAGGAAGAGCCTGGTTGCTTTAAATGTCAATCACAAATACAGTCTGGCAACTGGGAGTTATGTTTTGAATGCAGATTTATTTTATTCAGCACCTGACCCGCTCGTAGGTATGGGACAGGCGTGTCTTTTGCACTTTTTCTCCAGTTGGAAAAAGCCTGACATGAAACCTGACATTGAATTGAATATTTAATATATAATGTAGCCTAGCTTTATTGGCTGTGTGCTGTCCATAGTGACTGACTGCCCTCTCTTCTCAGCATGGACTCCTTCTTCTTGGCTGAGATGTTTAAATACTTGTTCCTGCTGTTTGCTGATCCCGAGGACCTCCCGTTTGATGTGGAGGACTACATCTTCACCACAGAGGCTCACCTCTTACCCCTATCTCTCTCCATGGCACCTCACGCTCCATCTGCCCCCAGCAATAACACAACGGTAACCACAGTGATTTCACCAGAGCTACAGACACGCATGCACACCTTTTTACGCATTTAACATCTTTATTTGCGTTCACATTTAACAAGAAATACATAGACAATAATAGATGCACAAACTTGAGAAACTGGACAAGTGTTTGAGGATACAGCTCACAGACACATTAAGCATTGTCTCCTCCATGTGTGGCAACTGAACAGAATTTAGCCAATGCCTTTGCTCTTGGCATTCCTGCAATTCTCAGGCCTCTTACAACACTACAACACGAATTGACAATGAAGGGAAAATTTACGTCATGTGTCATTTATGTCATATTGTCTCTTTATTTTTAATGGAGTTTAATGTTTGTGATTGCTCCGTTGTTGTTTTACAACACTATTACATCACCTAATCAACATGAGATAGACTTTAATATATTAGTGCCCCTCACTTCACACGGGTGTGATTTTCTTATTTTTTATTTTCTAAATTTCTATCCCACGATTTTGGGCTGACCAGGAGGCAGTATAGAGACCAGGATTACTGCATGCTTTTTGCGAGGATACCTACCTAGGGGACACACAAAAGCCCTTTAGCCAACCCCACTTAGGGTATAGTATGGGCGCTGATGATGCCGAGGAGAGGACCACGGCCCCAATGCCCACAGTGTCCGCGGCAGGAATCAAACCTGGGACCTTCTTCCTGTGAGAGGACAGCACTACCGGCTGCGCCACTGTGCCGGCACAACTAACTTCTTTCTCATTTTAGTCAGAGGAGGAGATGGATGACTCTAACTTTGATTGGACCTGCCCGAACACCCGCCTCCTGTTCCCTGACCCCGCCTTCCCCCGTAACCTGCGAGAGCCAATCCGTAGCGCCGTTGACAAAAGCTGTCCTCGTCCTGCTCCTTATCGGTATGTCCACAATCCTTTTATCTCATTGCTGACACAAATGTTTTCTTTTTTTAAGCGTCAAAGTGACATGAAAATGACAGGAAAAATTAGTCATTATGGGGGATTCTATGACATAAATTCTACAAGACAAAAAAGAAAGACATTTGATTCACTCCCTGACAGCAGTGGTGGGAAAAATCGGTCGTCGGGATTGGGACTCAAACACGCAACACACTGTCGGGCTGGATTACCAGCCTAGATGCCCAGAAGTTAAAGTATCAATACTACAATGTAGAAATACTCTGTTACAAGTAAAGGTCAGGAATTCAAAATCGACTTGAGTAAATATCAACTATAAACATGTACTTAAAATACCAAAAGCAAATGTACTTGTGGTGGCATAATTTTCCACAAGTCTGAATTCCATTTGCCACTTTCACTAGCTTGATGCAGGCTTAAATTACACCGTGCGTGTGTGTATATACAAGTGGGGTTACTGTCTTTGCACATCCATTTGGCAGAAACTGGACCACAGACACTCCATGATGCAGAGATGACATTTATGGTTCTTTACTGAAAGATGCAGCAGTACAAAACTGCACACAAAAAAGAAACAAATATTGTCCTTGCACAAGTACAGTTTGTCATCTGTTCCAATAACTAGTGTCCTTTCGCTTTCTCTCATGTTACATCACTGAATAAATATCTGAATCAACTTTAGGGGGCGCTCTTTACCAAATTACTGTACTCAAACACAAGGCAATATTAAAATACAAAAAATATGAATTAAGGTGATACTTTTGGCATAAAATAATTTAAATTAAAGCACAGTGAAACTTTTCCTACATTGTGGTGGGGTCCAAAATGTGTTGGGTTGGAGCTATTCCCGGTGTGTGGCGAAGCCTAGAGGCTATGGGCACCCCCACAAAAGTTTTCTTTGATTTGATTTCACATTTAGCTGTGTGATATGTTGTTTCTTTCCTTTTTCTTAATGTTCTTTTTCAACTCTCTGTCCATCCTTTATACCCATCCCTGCCTCCAGTGAGCCCGGTATGGGCCGTCCTCCGCTGAGGGCGCAGGATTTCATGGCAAACAACCCTGAACATCTGGAGATGCTGAGAAGGATGGGAGTCAGCCTCATCCACCTGAAGGATGGCAGGGTGCAGCTGGTACAGCACGCCACACAGGTAAGCAAGTGGAAGTAGGAGAAAAGTAATTTCTCTCTGTCCTACACAAATGTAATTGATTGATTGAAAGGCCGAACATTTACTTTTACAGAATATTGACATATCTTAAAATATTAATGAACATGCGTACGTGCTCTCGTGCGCACACACACACACACACACACACACACACACACACACACACCCCTTTTCAACCTTTCCACCTTTCTGTCTTCTCACTGGGGTGCACCTCCTCCAGGCGGTGAGTGCGGTAGCTGCAGAGGACGGCATGCGTTTCATGCAGGAGATGATGGAGCTTTCCAGCCAGCAGCAGAAGGAGCAGCTCCCACCCAGGGCCATTCAGATCGTGTCACACCCCTACTTTGGCAGAGTGGTACTGACTGCCGGCCCAGCACAGTTTGGCACAGACCTGTCCAAGAGCACCACAGGGGTGATTTTCCAGCTTTAGAAACTGCCAATTTTTCAAACGTGTACCTAATTATGTCTG
Source organism: Protomyctophum bolini (assembly GCF_963924005.1). Lineage (NCBI taxonomy): Eukaryota > Metazoa > Chordata > Actinopteri > Myctophiformes > Myctophidae > Protomyctophum > Protomyctophum bolini. The sequence goes on along the minus strand of NC_137869.1, from coordinate 27,667,884 downwards.
CATGTTTGTTTTTCCCCTAAGCCGGTCACTCACATTACCTTCAGGCATTTTCTCCTTTTGAGTGAGAACCTACTTACTTCCCTCGAGTGTTCAACTTTATTCAGAAAGAGGCATGGATAAGATTTAGGAAATCTCAAATCCCTATTGGGATTTGGGATTGTAGGATTGTGGCCAGCAGGACAGCAAGAGGGATTAGCCTGCAGTGCCACCCAGTATTAATTGTTGCACCGTTCATGTTGGACCACAGCTGAATCACTATTCTCCACTTTCCTCCTGTGTGCAGGTACGGGGTTTTGTTACTGTGGCCGAGCCCTATAGCGGCTGTACTGAGCTGGCCAATGCTGAGTATGTCCAGGGCCGCATCGCCCTGCTTCAGAGGGGTCAGTGCATGTTCGCTGAGAAGGCTCGACACATCCAGAAAGCCGGCGCCATCGGAGGCATCGTCATCGGTGAGGACAAGCAACTAATCAGACGAGACGCAGGATATCAACTCAGTGACTAGATTAGGCCCAGATAATTGAATTGCCTTTTAAGACGGCCGGTCGTCACGCTTCCGGCACGTTGCAACGATGACTGAATAAATACAGTAGAACTTGTATAAGCTGATTATAAATGATCGACCGTGAGACTGTGTACACCACTCTGATCTCAAGTCTTTTCTCTTCTCATCTCCCTCGACTATCTCCCTTCGCAGATGACAATGAGGGAAGCAGCAGCGACACAGCCCCCCTGTTTCAGATGGCCGGGGACGGACGAAACACAGAAGATGTCACTCTGCCTCTCCTCTTCCTCTTCCACAAGGAGGGCAACATCCTGCTTGAGTCTTTGAAGGACTACAAAGAGGTGGAGGTGTTAATGAGTGACAAGGCCAGGGACAGAGGTGGGGACAGCATTTGTGGTACATTTCTACAGCTTTTCAGCTTTTCAAGCATGGAATGCGGCTCAGCGTGCTTCACGAAACTAGATCACACACTAGATGTGCTTTTTTTGTGGTTGAAACGTACTTTCCTTGTTTGTCGCTCTCATAATCATCACTCCATAAACCTCTCCTAATGCTTGTTGGACATTTTGACGTACAGGAATACAGAGATTATGACTTATACTGGTGGCCCCTCGTGTACAGTACGTAGCTGTACTGGAGGAGGGTGTTGGAAAGTATTGTCTGAACCCCCCCCGTCTCCCAGGTTCCTCTGTTCCCTGTGGTGGACTGTAACGGTGCCTCTCCTCTCCCCTCCCTCCGTCTCCCAGGTTCCTCTGTTCCCTGTGGTGGACTGTAACGGTGCCTCTCCTCTCTTTTTCCATTATTTCTTTTTCCTCCCCTCTTGGGATGAGCAGCAGCCATATTCAAAGGTAACCCTCTCCCAGGCACCTTGGGCGCCAGTAAGTATCCTCTGCTTTCTCTTCCTCCTTATCTCTGCAAGGTTTCCCGCCCCCTTTTTGTCATGCTTTCCCTGCCATTCTACTTCTTATCGCCTCTTTACAACCACGTTGCCCATAGTACTGAATGTCTGACGTCCCTCTCTCTCACTCCACCTTAACTCATTGTCCGCCACCAAAACCCCTGGGCACTGTCTGTTAACGCCACCATAGACTCTTTCTATTTCACATAGAGAACAAGACCGTTTCCGGTCCCCCAAAAATAGTTGGAGATAATCAGCTAGAGCTAATGTGATCGTCTATTTAAGAGTATTCAGATGCATTCATATTTTAACCGTTCGGTAACCGGGATTTTCTATTGAGTCACTCAACGGCTATACTGTAGATCAGAGGCCCTATCTATCGTCTATCTATGCCTTTTTTTGAGGGGCGATGTCTGGCTTTTAGCAATTGCGTCACTTCACACAGTTGTGTTTTTTTTGAGGGGTGCTATCCCCTCCTATGCCCAGCTTTGTGTGTTTGTGTGACAAGACATCTGAGGTTGAGACTAATAACTTTCCATTCAGACGCAAGCAGACAATCATGGCAACAAGCAATTAACTAACAGTACTGAGTCTTAGGGCTTTATGAAGGGAATTACTGAGATCTATTTCACATCTACCAACCAGAGCTGAATTGAAATGTGGATGAGGGCAATATCTACCTGGCCCAGCCGGGCCTTTAGCAGTTTCATTCCCGGTACAACTTATTTTGTGGTACAATTTTCTCTCTGTTCAGATTGGTTGAACAAGAGTGCTTTATTCAGTGGGAAACATGACTCACCCTCAGCACTGTCCTGTTACAGCTGACAGCATCTTGATTCTCTATTTCTGACTGGGGATGACCGCATAGAGGTGTGTGTGTGTGTGTGTGTGTGTGTGTGTGTGTGTGTGTGTGTGAGACTTTATTCCTTCTCAACAAAAGACATGTTAAAATAAAAACCTTTTTTAATGAGAGTCATCACTATTTGTATAGGTATATTTATTCAAACATGTGCTGTGGTGTGATATAAATGGAACAATTATTATATCCAAACCGGGCTTTTTAGATTGCTCAGAGTGAAATCACTTCCTCTGCTGCTGAGTTGGGTTGTGAGCTCTCTGTTAATCATCATCATGCATGTTTCTGCTTGACCTACATTTTCAATTTGAATCAATTGAAGTGACATTGTGTCGCTCTTGCATTCAGTGCAGCCGCCCAAGTCCGGCAGCCAGGGGGTGTGGATTGGGAAATTTGGTATCTAGTTTTTTTTATTAGCCTAAAATATTTTCTATATACTGTACATCCATTCATGAATCCACTTGCTGACTGGCTGTCTGTATTGAGCAATTTGTTTATTATAGGGGTTTATGTGAAATTTCATTATGCTTTGACGTGTCAAACTAGGGGGTTTTCATGATTCTGAATCCATTCCATTAGTTTTGCACAAAAACACTCCTTGGGCTAAAAACGGCCATAGCCGTCATCAACAATGTGATGAAGTCAGCACATTTGTGTGCCAAGTGGTTATGGCTTTATACATGAAGCATAATGAAAATTTGAAAATCTGGCCTTATATCGGATGTTAATGGTATGATCACATATATCCCCCTATAAGACAAATTGCTCAATACCGACAGCCGGTCAGCAAGTGGGTTCAGGAATGTATGTAATGTATATAAACAATACATAATACCAAATTTCCCACTTGAAACAAAAGAAGCCTGTTGGCTGCCAGACTAACCTGACACGGCCACAATGGCAGAGAAGAACAGCTGCTGTGCAAGGTTTGAATTTGTAATCTTTGTTGACAGCCCTCTCAATCACACCGTCTCTCTCTCCTCAGGTGTGGACGTACACGAAGAAGAGGACTGCGTAATGCAAGACACCACGCCTGCCTCGTTCACAGCTGTCGACCAATCCCAAATGAGCACAGTGGAACTGGACGAGGCAGCCCCTGAGGAAGCGAGCCCCTGTGAGGAGGACGTCGGTCCTATGGGCGAGGAAATCAGTCCGTCGGAGGTGGAAGCGAGCCCAGCGGAGACGACGGAGCCGGGTGTAGAGAGAGACTCTGATAAGGAGGAGGAGCCCGAAGGCGACGTGGACTCGAGCAACCAATCGGTAGATGAGTTGCTGTCTGATTGGCGCGAGGACTTGGAGGCGTTTAAACAGATGGAGAAGGATGAACTCTGACCGATGTCTGACAACTCTGCTCCTCTGCGATACCCCCCTCCCCCCCACATCCCCCAGGAGAGCGTCATGATCCCAGTGTGGAAATGACTCCGTGGGGGGGATTATGTCTCCGCCTATAATCAAATACAAATTAACTGATGGGACACTTTTATGAGTGGGGAAATAGTTTTTGATCAAGCATGGCAAATGAGGGATGGCTGTGCCTCTCACCTCGTCCTCTTCTAGTGGCAGTCGGTGCCAAGGCAGCACAGATGTCATATTTGAACTGTGAAGGACTCCTCTTTGCCCCTTTGATGCTTGAGAGACCAAGGTTTCAACTCCACTTTGTGACTCAATTTGACTTTCAATTTGACTTTATTCTGATTCATAACATACGATAGTAGTCAAACTCTATAACCTGGACCAGTCTGCATCATAACATATCTCTCTCTTTAAAAAAAAATCTGGTCTTATTTTCAGTCTCTTCCCCTGACCATTTCTGACTTTATTTTGTTTGAAAATGGGAGATCATCTTGAATGCTGGTTGAACAATTCTTTGCTGATTTTTATTAATTATCTGACTGTTGGGTAGATTTTTTTTATATTGAACTGTGCCGATCTAATTGGTGGTTGCAATGTTTACGGTTATCTTTAATCACTTGTATGGCTTTAATGTGAGTGTGAGTGTGTGAAGCGCTGGTGGTTGGTCACATGCTCCAACCACCACCAGGATCTTATCAAAAGTTAAAGTGCATCAAGCCAGCTATCCAGGAAGACCTATGAAGTCAAATAATGTGCTATTGTAAATATGTATTTGTAAAATACTAATGTTGCCCATATAGACAGAAATAATATAGAGCTGCTTTGCTCAGGTTCTGGTCAGTTTGAGTGATCAGATCTCCCCCAATACCAGTGAGACACCCGACACATGACCACATGGATGAGTCCTCTGCTCAACCGTCCTGACTATAAAACTGACAGTACCAGCAGAGGCCTCCGGGGGGGAGGGGACAGTTTGATCTATGCTGCAAACTGCCCGACCAACTGGAAGGGGAAAATAAGTAAAACATATTAAAGCCAATGAGTTAACAGTGAAATTTAATAAAAATTAATAAGGAAATTGCTTTGTCTGCCTTTAATTTTACCTGTTTAGTGATTGAGGCTTTATTTCAATATGTAACTGAAATATAGTGAAAAGCAGAGGTGATTTATTTATTATAAAGTTTGCCATTGTTATAAAAACATTAGTTTTGCTCTGTATAATTACTCGTCATACAGAATCTGAAAAATAATGTACAGTACATCAGTGGTTTTCAACCCTTTTTACATCGAGGCCCATTATGTATTCAGCATTTGAGCCACGGACCATGATTTGATGAGATTTATAGCCTCTCAGACCCAAGACTAAAGAATATTTTGTTATTGAATGCTGCACCTGTACTATAGACGAATAACAGTTAAGTCCACACTAATTCCCTGATGGACTGATCAAGGGTAGCTACTGGGACGTGAATCGGGATTTGATCAACTTCCACTCCTGAGTGCAGTGCCTGGTACTGGGAGTCTGGTGCAATGCACAGGTCCTGGTGAGAGCAGGAGTGGACCTGGTGAGACGTAGGAGGGGCCCGGTCAGGAGTCAACCCACAGAGCCTAGTCCTTCCACACGCCAGATTTTGGTTCTCCCAGTACTGGCAGAGTAGTTCCGGAGCAACGGATTGTGTGGCCTTGCTCATTCCCTGATGGACTGATTAAGGGTAGCTACTGTCTGGGACATCACTGAAGATACGTCCCAGGTGCATCCATGTGATGTATTTTTATTTATCCATAATGTATAAATGATGGATAAGGGGTCAGGACAACGAGGCCTTTTCGTGGAGGGGTCAGAATAAAATTTGGACTTATAAACTGATATTCGTCTATAGTACTCTTATACATTCTCTAATTGACTTCTTGTAAATTAAGTAATGCTGATGTTTAACAATAATTTAACTCTCGACAGTAAAGATCTATAAGGGTCCATTTGGTTACCAACTCCTCCATCATTTAGCTGGGGACCACCTCAAGGACTACTGGTTGAAATGTAAAACCAATGATGTACATTGTACAAGTAGCCTTCATGATGGACCATGTATTGTACAGTTTTGAAATGGGACACATTTTGGTGCCAAAGCACCCAACTTAAAGAAAACGGGTTTATGTGTAGTAGTACTGTAGTTTGGTGTAAATTGTGACAAGCAAAAATATTAGTGCCGCGGTGAGGCGCTCCTCTTCAGCAAGATGGCTGCATTGCTGCGCCGAAATATGCTAGTGTTACAATTCGTCGTACGGCGGTGTCGTGTACAAAATAATTATGCAGATCTACAAGCCCACAGCGCGTCACACCGCGGTGCCTTGTGAGCTTGTAGATTAACACTTTATTTCGGATAGTGGCATCCTGGTCGAAATGACGCAAGAAGCCACAGTTTACGTTCAGTTCCACACACACACACACAGTGCTGTTCACACACACACATGCATTACACACACAGCTCCCCTCCCGCTCGAGCGCCTCAAAGCCCAGTTATTCTCTAGTGGACCGAACGGAACCGGTTCATCAAAGTAAGTACGAGTCGACAGTCGTAAAAAGCACACGCGTGCACGTATAATGTAATTGTTTCTGTAGGTTTCTTTTGTTGTTGTTCCCTAAGTAATGTAATGTACGAGTGTGTGTGCGTGTGCTGCTGTGATTATACCCCGGCGCTTTTCCTTTCCTTTCCCTTCCTTCCTGCATCTTGGGGGTTCGTTTTTTTGTCGATGCATGTTTAGGTACATTTTTAAGTGCAAATGCCAGGACAGCATCGGCACAATCTTTGGACGAAACACGAAACGAGACGAATACTGTGATGTATTTCGCTTCATGGTGTGAGTTATTGTTGTGTCGCTTTTGGGCTTCGGGGAGCCGTTGGCTCATTGCATTTTGATTTTCTTTTCGACATCCTCGTTGGTTTAGTTTGGTTGGTTGGCCCTTGTGTCGTGCTGCTGCCAGTCACCAGTCTCTACCTCCTGGCTGCACAGTAGTACACACACAAAAAAATGCGTGATTGGACTGGAGCAACAAGCTCAGAGAAGGGAAGACAACCCTGGCTTGTTGTGCGGGGAGGCTACGGGGCCGTTAATCGTTTTGGATATGAAAGAATGTGTGCATACACGTAGACCCTGGCTGTGTATGCTCCCTCTGCCCTGCTCTCTCCCTCTCTCTTCTCTTCCCCAGTGGGGGAACAATGCCCCCAGTGTCCTCACGCAGCGCAGCTGGACACAGCTGTGTTTAGCCCCGTTGCCACCACGGCAGAGGTCCGCTGCCCTGGTCCTCGTCTGGTCTGTTTGTTCAGCATCATGTTTGCAACTGCACTTTTTTTTTGTAGTGGTGCACAGACTAGTGAAATCCCCAATGTTAAATTGTGGCCTCAATGTTAAATGTAGCCTTACGGAATACGGGGGTGTCCAGTTAGGATTTTTGTACACGCTCGATGCTACAAATAGACAGCAGGCTAAAGGGAATAATACGGTAGCCTACTTTAGTAGTGGTGGGAGTTTCTGTCCCTTTGGTATGGCAAAAGTCGTTCAAGGTACCGAGGCTCCCTTAAAAGCTCTGATAGGCAATATTAGGCATTTATGCTAAACTGCTAAAGCTATCCCAACAGTGGGGTTCTCGTTTGTCTGGCATATTCTCGTTATTTATTAGTTGCAGACTCACCCACCATGAACTGTCAGATCAATAGCTTAGGTTTGGTCGTTGTATAACGCTCAGCTATGTAGGTTGACTTGTCCAACTTTTATAGCAGGGTGCATAACACCCTGCTATCTGACCAGCAGCAGCTTACTGTACATCAAGGCTATATGGGTTAAGAAGATGCACCAGAAATGCTGTGATTGGGTGGCCGTGTTGCAAGTACCCCTCCCTCTTTTACTATAATTTATTTGTCTGGATTGATCCACGTCCTCCATCTACCTCTCTCTACCTCCATCACTCTTACCACAGGTGTGTGTGTGTGTGTGTGTGTGTGTGTGTGTGTGTGTGTGTGTGTGTGTGTGTGTGTGTGTGTGTGCGTGTGCGTGTGCGTGCAGACGTGCAGACTCATGTCCATGATTCATTGGTCCCATATGGCTTTCGTTCCGGTGACTACTGGCTAGCAGTAGAGAAAGCGGCAAACCCACTGCACAGCTAGCTGACTGGAATAAACACGTATTTCTTTCTCCCTGTCTCTCTATTATGTTTGTCTTTCTTCTGTCTGGATGTCTGTCTGTAGTGTATTTCTATGATATGAAATCTCTCTCCACTGCTTCTCAGTCAGTCAGTCAGTCAGTCAGTCAGTGGGATCTATTATTAGTCATAGCCCTCTCATCTTCCTGTGTACTCTCTATGCATCATCTGGCAGTGCGTACATCAGTGGCCTGTTCACCTTGTGGCCATCCGGAATGGATTGGGCTGGTGCTGGAGGCAATTCAGGTGATTGTTTGGGTCTGTTTTGAGTCATGATGCAATATCAGTGACATCTACCTGTGAGGAGGAGGAGGGTATCCATGGTTACCGCGATGTCTTCCCTGTGTGTGTGAGTGTGGGGCTCACCGTTCCCATTCCCATGACTGTGTCATATTGTGTGAGGGGTGTGTTTGGTCTGGTCTCTGCATGGCAGCAGTGCTGTGCTGAGCTGAGCGGTGTTCGGTGTCATTGGAGGTTTTCTATATTGCAGTGCAGAAAGTACAAGGCCAGCACAACATGATCCCTGTTAGGTTCTGCTCGTCGGTCTGTCAGTCGTCTTGACTGATTGGCTGGCTTGGCTGGCTGATTGTCTGTATGTAACAAAGCTCAAGCACAGTCTGTGGGCCTGTGCTTTATCTCAAAACCACAACACTCTGTCTGCATCTGAGTGATGTCTTCATCTCTGCTGTTCACTCACTTCAGACTTCTGTCTGTCTGTCTGTCTGTCTGTCTGTCTGTCTGTCTGTCTGTCTGTCTGTCTGTCTGTCTGTCTGTCTGTCTGTCTGTCTGTCTGTCTGTCTGTCTGTCTGTCTGTCTGTCTGTCTTGTCTGAGTCACAAAGCTGCACTGCTGATGATGGGAAATGTGTATGAGTGTATTTCTGTGGGTCCTCTTTTGAGTCACCTAGAATACTTTTTGCACGTGACAATGTTTGTCTGTCAGTCACACGTACAGAGCAGTATATCCCAACGGCTGTGTTTACAATGCAGATTGTGTTCAGAGTCCAGTGTGGGCAGTACATCAGGAGGACATGGCCCAGGACTCCTACAGTATCTCTCATATCATTCTATTTCCCCTCTCTGTTTAATTTACGTTCTCTCTCTATCTGTTTATCCATCACTTATTTCCCTCTCTTGCATTCTCGGTGTGAAGTGTCGATTTTCTCCAAACTGCTATCACTCAGCAGACGGAACATAATCTGTCTCTGATCTCAGCAGTGAGTCAATCAGACATAGGCTAAGGCTATACTGTATATATTAGTCTGACCGCTTGACTGCTGTGTAAACGTCGCAGTTAATATATTAACATTCATGAGCTTAAAGTAACTGAACAAACAAACATTTATCTTGACTTGGGCTCACAATGCAGAACAAAACAATGCAACAATAAGTATAGTATACTACGATGAATGACATTACGACAATAGCGAAGTAATATAGGACATGCAGTTATTCAGTGTGACTGTGCATAGACACATAGAGATAATTTTTATTGCAGTATGCAACAGAATTGATTATATGATTTAGAAGACATGATGATACATTATAAGGCCCCTGTCTCGAGGCTATGTGAGAAACCATTAATTTCTTTGGTATTATTGGGGACTATTGACACGACAGTTTCCGTGAACTGAACAGCTTGATTGCTCACGGCTGTAGGAAGGCCTATGCCTCTGTGGTGTAATGGGGAAAATTAGTAAAAGCTCCGTTCTGCATCTGTGTGCATAATATTGGGTATATTACACGTCCGCCAGCCATTTTGATACTCATGATACTGAATAATTTCCAGCTGGTTTGTTAAAAGCAAAGCAAGGCTAGAATATAGGCACATATTTCAAAATGAATTCTATTCACACCAACGTGAAACAGTTCCTGCTGGAGTGCGGGCAGCGGACTCATTAGGGAACCGACATACGCATGCACGCACACACACGCGCGCACACACACACTAAGCAGCACACTCCCCATTAACATCCACATTGATATTTATTTTCTTTAGTAGAGGTAATTTCTATTAAATATTCATAGTGCCATTCTTCTATTATGCTACTCGTGGATTCATTTGTTAGCAGTGCGAGAGAGCCTTGAGCTTGTGTCGCTGTTGTTTTGGTGAAGGTCGGTTCTGTCTTGCTGCAGGTCTGGCCATGTGCAACTGTTGGTCAGATGAAGAACAGAGACACAATGTAGCAGCCACTGTATGCCATAAACCATGTCCTACTCTTACTTGTAGATCCAGAACCAGTCTGTGGGATGCTGCTCTTTTTCCACTGTGACGGAGTTCAAACCAGGGAAGCGAAGCAGCATTTTAGTATGGCACATTGTCTGGTGAGTCCCACATTACGCTGCCATTTCAGACTCATTTCGCACGTAATTTTCAAAATTGCAGACATACAATAAGATTTTGAAATTGTTGCTTTCCTGCTGCATTGGCTAGTGTACAACTGTTACCAGTCACATTCAACAACAACATCTGCTTAGGGGCATAACAGGACAGCTGTGGATTCACCTAGCTGACTATATTTCCCCACTGGCTGACTATATTCCATGTCCTTGTGGAATGCTCCAGGGATTCTGACTCACAACAAATAATTAGTTATGCTATTATCGATCAGACATAATGTAACATCCTATTTTCCAGTCCAGCATATGGCCGCAGCCATCAATTTGAATACACTTTGTTTACCTTATGCCTAGGAATAACAGTATGGTACCACAGTATTTCACTGTTTTACCCCCCACCTTCCATTTTAATTAAACGTACTATGGCTCATTTAGCATTGTAACATTTACATCAAAATATTTAATGCAAGAACACTTCTTACAACAGGGGGTCTTGCGACCCCCGCCCGAAACCCCTACCCACCACCAAATTGCCCAATATGCTGCCGCTATAATAACCTCCAAAACAGAAAATACATCATAAACAAACACTGAAACCAGATATATTCATTAAGGAAAGTTTATGCATGCACTATGTGTACTATAATGTAAACACATATGCACGCACACACAAACACACTGGTTGAGCTGGTTGTTTTATTTTTATTTTACAATAATTTCGGGACCCCCAGGTTAAGAACCCCTGCCTTAAATAATCTCAGAATGTTTATGTAAGGATCCATATGAACGTATTTCTTAAGGACTGGTTATTTAATTTTTGGAGAGATTGTATTAGGACTGCCACTATTGATTATTTCCATAGCAATTATTCTACAGATTCATTTTGTCGAATAATCGGATGTGCCCACTTGTCCTAGGCGCCATCTCTCGCTAGGCTACACTATTAGCAGGGATACATTGGCTAGGAGTGGAAGCTACAGATTCCACCAATCTAAGGGAACAGCGTCTGCATTGGATGGGTGGCGTTATCATGTGCAGGTTGATTTCAGCCTCTGCTCTGGTGGTGAAGTAGCTGGCATGCATCCACTTTCATCTAGCTCTTGTGGTGGTGATTTGCTCCAGATAAAGTGTTCTTGCTGGCTCTATTGTCACTGATTGCAGGTCTTGCTGTTGCTGCTTCCAGAACAGAAGCGTCTCCTGGCCCAGTACTGCTCTAGGAAGTACCAGCTTGATGGCATATTCAGTGCAACAGATATACATGATTCTATTTTATCTTTTACGAATACCGTATCTCAAGAAAATCCCAGCTTAATTTAATTGATTTGATCTGAATTTTCTTCACCCTCTCTAGAAGGATGTTGCTGGTTATAAGCAGGGTTTCAGAGCCATGTCGAGGGCGTTTGTGAATTCATGAACAGGGAGTAGAGCTGGCTAATATCCTCAAATGGTGATTATTGTATCTGGTATCTTGTTGGCATGAGATGAGCTCCTATCCCCAGATGAAATGGAACAGACAGCCTGCTGCTGCTTCAGTAATCCCAACACCATTGAGAAGGAGTTTTACCACGCTGTGGATCAGGGCATGGTCAGGGAGCTCCAGGTCTTTCCGATTTTTCTTGAGCTCCTGTTTCAATTCCAGTTTAGTGAAAAGACGTACAGTACAGGTGTCTGCAAGGGCCTGACTGCTGTCTGTACCCTCGATGTGACCTGGGGCTTTAGAAATGGCCAAGTTGAGGAGGTTGTGCTCAAAGCAGCTTAACCACACCCAAGGATGTGTGGGCCGGGGCGGCCCGGGCCCTCTTCAATTTTCCCCCTGTATGTTCAAAGCCTGGAGCATATTCTCTATCATCTCTGCAGCATGTGGTCTAAAGGGAAATACATTATTTCAGACATCAGCTGCCAATCAGAGGAGAGAGAGTGCACTGTTAAAACTAATGGTACAGTTCACCGCCCGCCACTGCTGCTGGGCTAGAGTTCTGTGGTTGCTGAAACACACCCTGTCTGACACCACCTTGTCCACAGTTGGTCACACTTCACTGTACATTTGGGGAGTCTCTGCTTGAAAAAAGTAGATTCAGTTAATTAATCAATCACTTAGATGGCACATTGTACAGTGGGGCAGCTATCCTCTGCCTTCCTCCAGATTGTTTTGACCACTTGGAAAGGCATCATGTCTTTTGCTATAAATTATGCCACTGCATGTTTCCGTTCCTTTGCCTGCTTCTATTTAGACCCATATTTCACACCCTCTGGCAAAAGACACAACTGTTTCAATATTCAAGATAGCCAGCAATGTGAAGTCAAGTGTCATGTTTAATTTCCCCCTCCTTGCTGTCATGAGTGGAGTTGTGGATGGGTAACCCTGTACTGTAGTGGCATGTGATCCATGCATGTGCATTGCACAGTATAGGCAGTAGGCATGGTATTACAGGGAAAGGCTTTCTGTTTAGAACCATGGTTGCCTGAAACGTGGTAGCTAGGTCTATACCTTAACGCGGCACAAATTTGTTTGATGTTAAGTGGCGCAAGAACATTGGGCAAGCAACGTTAAATGTCAATTAGGCTCCTCAAATGGTTTGAAGCTAGATTACTAATACTCTGTACTAGTGTACTCATTCACCCCTTTCTCCTTCTCGTCTGTGTTATTTTTGTTGCTCCCTCTCTCTCCATCTTTCTCTGTCTCTCTCTCTCTTTCTAAGCCACAGAGGAGACAGGAAATGGCCAAAGCCATGGAGACATCTCAATTTCAAGTCAGCTGGTTTTATGAGCCTTAACCACTTAAGCTGTACACTTCACTGTACGACAAATAGTGAAAATAGCCGATCTACAAGCTCACAAACCATGCCATTGTGACATGTTATGAGCTTGGAGATGTTTTGAGGGCTCCTATGTCCAGCTTTGAGGGTATGTGTAAACGCAAACATTGTCCTAACACAAACATTGAAGACTAAGGTGAGCACGCAAATTCTGATTGGCCGGAATGAGATGATGTACGATGATAAGAGTGCCCCATCACTTAGTCACTTCACACAGGTGTGATTTTATTAAAGGTTTTTCTTAAAGAAATTGGGAAATTCTCCCAAAATAGGGAGGTCGGTAAAAACATGGTCGCTCTTGCCAAAAGTTGCGCGTAGTTAGAGGCGACAAGCTGTCCAGATAAGAATATTAGTCCCTCACTGCTTCAACCAGCACATGCTTCAGCAATGTGCTTTAGCTCCTGTGTGTGCTGCCACTTGACGTGTGTGTCTCATTGTCAGTCACAAGGCCATACCCCGGTTCCCCCCGACCAGAACAGTGGAGCTGTTATATCGTGTGTGTGTGTGTGTGTGTGTGTGTGTGTGTGTGTCCCTCTCTTCCCCACCCCTCCCTCCATGCCCATTCTCACACTCATTACAATGGTGCCGCTCACTGCTCTCCTGAGTCTCCTCATTTGCGAACGGGGAGCGAGAATAATAAATGGACACGCACACTTGGGACCATAGCACACCTTGTTGCGTGTCTCTACCACATGCATGTTGTTGTTGCGTGTGTGTTGTTTACTGGGCACACATGCATTTTGTGTTTGTGCGTGCCATGCATGCATGCATGTTGGCAGAGCTTTGTACAGTATGTGCGTGTGTGTTGTTGGTGTGAGCTTAACAGGCTTGTCAGGCTTGATGGAGTGCTTAAACTGAGACAAGTGGAGAGGAAAGGTGCAGCATTTTGCTGCCTGGCTAGTGTAAATATTATGACGCGTTGGCTCAAGAGTTGCACTGGACTTCTCGTCCTGTCAACGACAGCAAGACAGACACACAACAGCGCAGTAAAATCCTCAGTGTTAATTTAACTCAGAAGTACAAATAGTTCAGAGTACAAATGGGCTTATAGCTCCATTTGATTCCAAGTAGTTGTGCCAGAGGGTGTGAAATATGGGTCTATATAGAAGCAGGCAAAGGAACGGAAACATGCAGTGGCAGAAACCTCATATCCATATTTATTTTTAACCTTTTTCTACTTCATCATAGGATCATACTACAGCGTCACAAAAGTATAAAAAATTGCATATCGGCCCGGACGGTTAAGCTCAACCGTCTGGGCACCTAGGCTGCTGAGCCTGACGGTGTGCCGCGGGTTTGACTCCCGATCCCGACGGATCCAATCCAATGCAGATTGGATAAGAGCAGACGGATCCAATCCAATGCAGATTGGATAAGAGCATCAGCAAAATTCCTACAAAGTCAAAGGATAAACAAACCATTAAGATTGAATGCATAATCACAGACATTTTCTTCATAATAATGTCTTTATCGGTATTTGCCATTCAGATGATTTTATGTTATTACTATACAATCAATCATACTTGGCATAATGTGACATTTGTGAAGTGTCGTGGAGCATGGAGAAGTGGTTCACAGCTCCGAGCCTGGGGACCTAGACTACTGCCAGGTTTCTATTATTCTAGGAGTCTATGTGTAATTAACACAACCGTAGTAATTAATTACACTCAATTCCATTCATGGTATGCAGAAAATCACCTTAAGTCAAAATGGATCTCTGACTTGATAGCTCAAACTAAATGGCAATGTTGTTGAGTCCCAAGGAGCAGCTTTGAGAGCCACCTGCATACATGTTTTAAATGAAACCCCAATTCAATCATCATGGTTAAAAGTGCAGGTGCAAATAACAGCTTTTCTTACTTGGGTTGGGTACCATGCCATTGGACATAATTGAAAAAAAAGAAAACCCTTGCATAGAGGACTGCACTGACAAGCCCACAGTTTGGTAGGTTTCTTTTTCATGACTGCATGGTACTGGCTAAACTCTAGTGTTCCATTGGGCACTGGTATGTGTTTGGTATCATCTCTGTTGAGGTTCCAACTGTGAGCTAAGGCGATGCCAAAAGGTGATGTGAAATAATAACTGCAGACTGCTGATTGGTCGTAGCGTCATGGTGTCATCAGGACGTACTCTCCGATACAGCATGGAAGCTTCCGGATACTGTAGACCAGTGATTCTCAACCATTCTAATTTCAAGGACCCCCAGTTTGACGTCATGCATTAGGCCTCGGACCCCCATTTGATGGCACTATCTCTGTGACCCCAATTTGGTTCATAGTTAGGGAGTGGGGACACCTGGTACTCCCTCAAGGACCCCTGGGGGTCCCTGGACCCCACTTTGAGAATCACTGCTGTAGACAAACTTTTAAACTAGCTGTAGTAATAGTGAAATGAATCACTGTTGACCCAATGTATGGCCTATTTCCCGCCCAATTATTTTGGGCGCATAAGTGTCAATTTGGGGGTCCTTGACATGAGAACTTAGGAACCACTCAACTAGAAAAACCTGCATGGCCATTGGACTGTGCATACAACAGAATTAATGGTATTGTGAATTATGTATTTTGAAACTGAAAGGTAATGCGTTCAATCCCAACAAAACCCGTTGTGTCATCAACAGCTGGCTACCCTGGCACAGCGTACCTAAATTAAAGACAGAATCGCTTGCTTGCTTATTATCGGTCTCAATGAAAACACCTGCATTGAATGTTAAAATGGTTTAAATTGTACAAGTTGAAGTATGGGTGTGTGGTCTTCAGGAAAATACATTGTTTACACAGTCCTGTCCATGCCACTGGTCAATTAATTGGTTTATTGACTAGACTAGAAGGCCCAGTTTGACATGCAGGGATTGGATTGTGTGAAGCCTGTTCCCTCCTCCTTCCCATGCCTCCACTACTCTTTCTCTTCCCAGGCTGCCACACGTTGTTTACTCCCAGCCAGGCACTCCCATCAGGTAGAGAGGGAAGTAATCAAGAGAACATGGAAGGGAATAACAGAATAACAACACCCATCACATAGCAGCAGGGACTGTTACAAGCTATGGCATAGCTTGCAACAGTCCTTGCCAAACCTACTCACTAACTCACTACTAGCACTTCCCTCTTTCCCCCAGTCTAATAGAGTCAATACCCTTCGATCCCTCTTTCTCTCTCTCTCTCTCTCTCTCACTCAGCCAGTTTTTCAGGCTCTTCTCAGTTTGCTCACACTGCCTCTGGCAAAGCACTATGTTTGAGAAAGCTGAGTGTGCGTGTGCGTGTGCACGTGCGCGCAGTTTGTATGAGACCTGTTACCCCACTCACTCACACGCACACAACTGTGCTTGTGCGCATATGTGTTTTCGCTGTGTGTGGACGTCCACACAAATCTCCCCCCACAGTCCTTTTGAGTTTCTCCTTTGAAAAACATACTTTTTAGAGGGAGCTTGTTCACACAACTGAGACTAGGTCATGTGTCCCGCCATCTCCAGGTATGCAGGCCCAGGCACGTCTGTGCATTTCGCAAACCGATGCTCATTCCCAGAGCTTTGTCCATTCAGCATGTGTTTAAGAGTGTCCTTTGGCCTTAAATACAAATGATATTGACTTACTGGACACAAGGGGTGAAAATTCAAAAAAGGGTAAAACATTTGATTTGCCTCTTGCCAGATAGCTTCCTTCAGTAAAGCGTGGTTTAAGTTCAACTTGGAAGGATGCAAAACTAGCTGGCTGACATGACATTTTTGTCTCTAAATGAAGCTACAATACGATTGAGCTTTTGAGGCATTTTGAGCCGATTGCACAGACGCGTTTCAACGATTGCATGCTAGTTGGCAAATGGTGCAATATAGCCTTTAGTTAGACAAAGTGCTTTGTGCATTACATGATTCAACCATTCTCACACTGTCGGTCTGTCGCACGTTTACACACCTATAGCGAAGAAGGTGAC
This sequence comes from Protomyctophum bolini, assembly GCF_963924005.1. Classification (NCBI taxonomy): domain Eukaryota; kingdom Metazoa; phylum Chordata; class Actinopteri; order Myctophiformes; family Myctophidae; genus Protomyctophum; species Protomyctophum bolini. The sequence continues at coordinate 27,650,995 of NC_137869.1, read as the reverse complement.
TATGCAAGCAAGACCAACCTGCACTCTGGGAGCAGTTAAGGGTTAAGCTGCTTAACCCTTAACTTAAGCATCTTGCTCAAGGACACACTAAGCCAGGAGAATCCGCGGATCGATCTGGGAAAACTTCCGATTCCCAGACGGCCACTCTGCATTCTGGGCCAGAATAAAGATTATGTCGTGTTTTTGTATGTGTGCCTGTGTAGAAAAAAGGTGGATGCTGGACAAGGTTGGTGGTACTTGCCTTGGTATCGGGGTCTTAGATGACTGGCCAGAGTGAGTGTCCCATTGACACACTTCCACATCTGTTGCAGGAAGCCAACAGCCTGCGGCGGGGAAAAGATAGAGCCGCATTGTCCTGCGGGTCAACACAACAACACCACCAAGTTCCTTATTCACTGCCCCCGTTTACCCGCATTGTAGTGCAGTTAGTTTTGAGTCAGGTTTGACAAGAAACAGCCAGTACTGTTTAGGTGTAGTCTAAATGTATAACCTAATTAGCAGCTGTCTGTCTTGGCTCTAGCATGTTCTCGCTGTAGTCTCTCTCTCTCTCTACTGTAGTATTGCTTGCATTCAGTGTGGTATAAACATACAGATCAAAGACGGGCATGCAGATAGAGAGAGCTCTGTAGTGTAAATGCAAGGGCACTAAGATTTTTTTAATCAGGCTTTATTCTATCATTAATTATCAATGGAAATGTATTCCATTCTCTGGATTAAGAGCGTCTGCAGAATGCCTACATTGTATGGGGAAGCTACAGTTCCCAGAATTTTTATGAAACATAACTGGGTTAACTCACATTCTGCACATTTACTATCATTCTATGGAATAAGAGGTGTCATCTGCCCTGACTGCCCATGAAATATAAATATCAAATCAATGAGCCTGATTCGACTGTAAGCCAGATATTCGTTATCACTGAGGTGGGAGAATAAGTCAAATAAGTTCCATCAGTTTAAATGTCCTTTACCAGTCATAGATATGTTACTGTTGTACATTACTCTATGCGACTGTGTGTTTAAATGTCCTTTACCAGTCATAGATATGTTACTGTTGTACATTACTCTATGCGACTGTGTGTTTAAATGTCCTTTACCAGTCATAGATATGTTACTGTTGTACATTACTCTATGCGACTGTGTGTGCATGCTTATTTACAGCTGGTGTTTCATTAGAGGCGTTCACCTTTTTTATAGCCTCCTTTATCACAGTTACAATTCATAGTGAATGCAAAAGTAAAATGATGACTAATGAGTGCTTATGTTTAGGACTTTGACATTACTTATAATTCGTCAGTGTTTTCCATGACATCGAAAAAATAATACATTTTCATTTCTTTTTGTTTTTCATAAAAAAACCCCCACCTAAATCCACACCTGGTATATTGCTAGATGCTAAGCTAAAACACTTTTTTTAATAGATGCAAAATGCTGGCACTGCTCATAAACAAATAGCCATGTGTGATTTTCAACTATCTTCCAAAAAGCAACAGGTACCGTACAGCAACCGCTTGGGACATTGCTTTGGTGTTTGTAAAAGGGGTAGAAGAAATTCTAGTGCACTGTTGCCTTTATCTCTCCCTTTTGTCCGATTCCCTTTTTCTTTGAATCATTCTTTCTCTCAGCCTTTCAACCGTTCTCTCTCTGCTTTGTCTCTCTTTCCTTGGCTCTCTCTGTGCCGCTCCACTGAACAGAGTGGAAGAACAATACGTACACAAAGTCAACGCTAGGATTAGGATACAATAAATAGAATTCTTCACTGTCTGTCTCTACGAAGCCTGTCTGTTTCGACAGAATATGCACTCTCCTTCATTGCACATGCACGTGTAAGAACTAGCAGTGTGTGTGTGTGTGTGTGTGTGTGTGTGTGTGTGTGTGTGTGTGTGTGCAGCAGTGCACGGCACGCACCATAATTGAGTTGTTCCAGAGCTGTAATACTAGTGAGTGGTGTTCCTGACTGCCTGGAACTGACTGATAAGCTGCACTCTGGACCAGACCTCACATTTAAGCCACAGGTGACACCGTGCATGAGCACACAAACAAATGTGATGATCCTGCCAGCTGCCTCTAAATTTATGCTGGCAAGGTGTGTGTGCGTGCGTGCGTCTGTCTGTCTCCAGGTACAATCCCTTCTCACTCTGGCAGACATCATGTGTGTAAGCTCCGCTCAGGTTAATGTTATTTAACCTAATAAGGAGGTAGAGGACAAGAACTCATGCATGAGTTCAGTCAGTCATCCTAGCTAGCAAACGTATACACACACACACATTAACTATGCAAACTGTAACACCAACACAAATTAAACATTAACAAGCACATTGTAAATCATACACAACATCCATCCATGCATGCATATTGCGCACAGACGACGTGCACGCATGCAGACACACACAAACACACACACACACACACACGCACGCTCACACACACACACACACACACACGCACACACGGAGACGCACACACACACTGCAAGTAACCATTTAGTCCGTGCACACACCTGGTGCTTTGTGCAAGGTTAAACAAGGTGGAGTCACGTGCAGTAGCCTAAACACAGAGGTGCACCCCAAGCCCCCTGTCAGCTTCAAACGCTCAGAGGAAAGTGGGAGGAGGAGAGAAGCCCCAGACATGTCTCTCTGTGTTCCTCTTTCTTTCTGTCCCTCTGGCTTCTCTCTCTCTCTCTCTCTCCCTTTATTTCTCCTCTCAGTTAGCTCTTCCTTTTCTCCTCAAATCACCTTTGTCTTCCTACCCTGGCGTTTGTTTTCATCCCGTCCTCCAGACCAGACCCCCTCATGGTGATGTGCGGCGAGACGGTCTTTGAAGTGCACACACCTCCATTTCCGTGTTTGTGTGAAAACAAAGCGCTTTGTTTTCATAATTCTGTCTTTACAGTTTGGCTCGGCACCAAGAAATGGAGGATGTGCGTTATTTATTTATTGGGCTATCCTAAAGAGTTGGCTTTTGAGTGTGTCTTTTTTTTAAGGGGCGGCCTGGGGGTCCCCGGACCCCACTTTGAGAACCACTGGTCTATAATATTTGTTCATGTGTGGCAGGGCTTTTATGTAACCGCCACTCCACCAGTTGGTGGGACTTGACAGTGACAGGCGTATGCCCTGTGTGTGAGTGACACTGAGACTATGTATAGTAAGTGCGTGTGATTGACTGACGGTGTCTGAGAGACATTGACAGCACTGTGTCAGCCGGCTGGCTCAGGGTGAGACTTTGTTGCTCGTCTTGTAGTGTTGTTCTTCACACGGCAATGCTGACAGCGTTTGGAGTCTGAAGGGAAGAGGGGCAGCGAAGAGGGGCAAACATGGAAAAACACAATCGGGCTTTTGCCATCCAGGGCCCCTGGATTGTGGAATGACCTTCCTGAGTAGATCAGGCTAGCAAGATCAGTGTTCCCTTTTTGAATCACTTCTTTAAAACACTGTTTAAACGGACTACATTATGTTTTGTATTCTTTATCTTTTTTCTTTCTTGCACACTATTCCTTTTATGCTCTTTAGTTGTTTCTCACACAATTCTTCCATTTGTTTTTCTCTTTGAAGCTGTGCTCTCTTTTTTTAACAAGTTAATCCCTATTTCATACCGGTACCGGTAGCTCTATTGTGGTCTTTCACAAACATAGCCCGATCTACAACCACACAATGTGTCACAACCCTGTAAAAAAAATCAAATTTCAAATCAAATCGTCTCTTTCCTTTACCTTACCTAATGTTCAAAACTGTTAACTTTTCAGGATTTCAAATTCAAAAGTAGCAGATCTACACGCTGTAGTATGATCAAGTAGGGCAGTTAAATATGGAGACATGATGTTTCTGCCTGACAGACGATATAATATAATAAACAACTCTTCTCTCTCCACTGGGAAACATTTTAAACATAGTCCTTCATCATGACCCTCATCTCTCTCTCTTTCCCCAGGTGAGAGTGCGATGCTGAGGAGAGGTTCCAGAGAGTGAGGCCATGGGCTGTACCTCAGCCAAGCAGGTGTCTGCCGTGCCTAACGATGAAGAGGGACGCGGTAAGGCCTACAGCAACGGGGACCTCTTCACCGGTCAGTGTGTGTCCGTGCAGTCACATACTGTACCCACTGTAATGTGCATACACACACGGCTCAACTGCTGTGTGAAGTCATTTATCTTGTATTATGTTTTTTTTTTTTTTTTTACTGCAGGACATAACCCTTTGGCAGAGTGTTAAGTTCTCCATACCAGGTGTTTATTGTCAATACCGCGGTTTTTATGGCGGCCATCAACGCTGACCCTGGGTCTACCCCGGGATAACGGGGCCGTACCCAGCAGTGTGGTGCCGCTGCGTGTCCTTTAGTGTCCCTTGTTATCATCACCTCAGTGGTGCATGGAACGAGTGTAACGAGAGAGGGAATATGAGGGCAAGTGGGATGTGCACAGTAACTCTGAAGGCCCTGACACACTGAAAAAAGCACCAGAGTGGTGCTCGCAGCGTCAAGTTCGGTCACTTCATCACACTGAACCTCATAGCATTTCTTTTTACATTTGGTTGCACCACAATTCAATTATTTGACTCCACGCTGCACTGAAATCGGGGATATACAAGAAAAAAAACGCACGCTGCCACCGTTGTGTATGAAGCTTTGTCATTCCATCTTCCACTCTTCTCTTGGTCTCTCTGTTCTGCATGCACTCTGACTCTCCTGAACTGAAACCACTTTTTATCTTTCTGCCTTATCTGCCGATGGATTTATGTTCCACAAAAGAGACTTTAGAACGGGAAGTCTGACACAATTTACGCATCCTACGTGGGTCACATTCTGAATGTCCACAGACTCGTTTTATATTGCGTCAAATAATAACTGTTCCAAAAATAATCTAATGAGCATGGCGGTTTTACTCGTATGGATATAAAGCATCAACTGACTGATTCGCCAGAAACAGACAAATATGGGTGACTGACTATCGTAAACGATACAGAGCCACCTTCCTGACAATATCTTCCATTTATTCACCTTGTGTTTTGCGTGTGTTTCAACGCTCCAAAAACGGTGCTCTGAAACATAGATGTGACAACAGGCACTTGATACCTCCAGTGTGGCTACAGCCATCTTAAACAATAGGTGGGTTTGATGGTGATGCAAGCGGTCTGACGCTTTCAGTGTTTCAGGGCCTTGAGATTGTACCCAAATGAACCCGTAAGGCAGTGGTTCTCAACCTGTGGGTTGGGACCCCCAGGCCCAGGGGAGTCGCCACATGACAATTTAGTGACAATTTAAGACCCTTTTAATACCTCAACAAAAAAAAGAAAAGAGAAGGACCATTACTGCATCAACAGTGATCAACAAACTATACTATAACAAATGGTCAAGCGTTGGCCAAATTAGCCTTTTGCTAAATCCCACCCCAAAAAGCGATTGTCCAATGCCAATCCAAATAGTTTAGCAACTGTTGCTATGCAGGTCAAGCTTTCGTTACCTCATAGCTGTGAGCGACTGTGGCTCAGGAGGTAGAGCAGGTCGTCCAATGATCCGTGGGTCGGCGCCGGCGGTTCGAATCCCGGCTCCTCCTGTCTACATGTCGAAGTTTCCTTGGGCAAGACACTGAACCCCAAATTGCTCCCGATGTGCTGGTTGGTACCTTGCATGGCTTCCGTCGCCATCGGTGTATATGAATGGGTGAATGTAATGCACATTCACAATCTATGTAAAGCGCCAAAGCGCCTTGGATAAAGGCGCTATATAAATGCACCATTTACCATTTAGCTGTCAATGTTATTTTGCATGGCTGTGTTGTTGAACAAGGTGATGGTAACAATGGCAACAATGACTGTAGTCTTACCATGCAATATGAAAACTCGGGTGTTCGTTAAAAGTTGATTTCTCCCTCTGTCATTTCCTCGTATTTCTAGTTTATTTAATGTCATGCAAATGTATCCAGTGCATAGCCTACTGCAGGCCTGGTTGACTAGATTTAGAAGACATTTTGATGCTCTTGCTACTGAAATGATCGATTGTATTTATATGGAGAAATCCCGTCATTTAACATGCATCTCTATGGGGGAGAAGGACAGCTTGCCCTGTCTCTTCACTACTAACGTGCCTATTGGACAAGGATGGGTTGGGGAGGGACTTAGCGAAGGGCTAATTGTGGAACAGAGTCCAACAATTGAATTCCCCAACTCCTACAATTCCAAATGCTTGACAGGGTGGAGGTTCCCCAGTTCTAATATGATTATTTTGAGGGGGTCGCGGTCTGAAAAGGTTCAGAACCACCGCCATGAGGAATAATCTGTACACCCTCTGTTAAAATGGATACATTTATCACTGAGGATTTTACTGTGTGTCACCATAGAATACAGCGAGAGTGAGAAAGAGAATAAGTGAGTTGTAGTGAAAGAGGCAGAGCATAATGTTGAGAATGTGGATCTAGTTAGCAGCATCAATTATAGCTGTCCGGGTAGCTTTGATATGCAGTTGCATAGAGAGAGAGAAAGAGAGGAGTGGATGAGGCCCAGAGGGATTAACAGATTAAGAATTAGGAGCAACACTCTGGCACATACTGGAGGTTCTCTGTCTGTCTGTCAGTCAATCTGTCATGTTTGTCCTGTCAGTTATCTCTCCCTTCCTCTGACCTTTTGTGCTTTTTTGGACTCTCATGCCCTCTCGTGTAGCCTCACTCCCTCTTTAATATGTTCCCTCGTTGGTGTTGTCTTTTTCCCCTCTGTCTGTCCATCCCAGTCTCTCCCTCCAGCCCTCCCTCTCTTCTCACTACGTATCTTGTTTCTCTGCTCCTTTCTTTACTTACTTAAACCCTATGTACTTATGGTCCACTGGGGTCCCACTCCCCCAGGGGTCTGTCCTTTGCCCCCTTAATTTTCTCCCTCTATACAAAATATACTTTGATGTATAACAATAAGAGCGTCCCTCACTTTCCTTCACTTCACCAGGCATCAGCGTTAGCGAGCTTGTGAGTTTGCTATCTTTGTCGAATGTTTGCCTATGTCGACATGCCCAGAAACGGGATGCAAGGATGCTAAGAACAACAGAATGGGGCAATAGATGGGAGAAAGAAATGGTAGGAGGAGAGGAATGTGTTCCTTCAGAGGAAAATAAATGAGGATGATGTGTACTGAGGCTGTCTCTCTCTCCCTCTCTCTCTAAATGTACATGTCCTCTTCCTGTACCCTGCTCAAGGCTTTGCACCCCCCTCTTCTTGTTGTGTATCTCCCCCTCCCCTCCCCTTCCGTTCTCTCTCTAACTCCCAGTGTTCCCTCTCTCCACTCGCTCTCTTCCTCTTGTCTCCAGGCACAACATTAGGTCATGGCCTTGTGTCCTTCCTGCACCCCCACCCTTCTCTCTCTCTCTCTCTCTCTCTCTCTCTCTCTCATTGTGTGTGTGTGCCTTCTGTGCAGATGTGTAGAAGTTTAGCTTGCACTGTTTTCATGTATTTATTTTCTTTCACCTGTCTAATATGCAGATGGAAATGAGCCAGTATATGGATACTTCTGGGTACAATGCATCTTTTCTCTTTGCTTGAGATGAATGTATTTTGCCATGGTCCCTGATACAAATAAATTAGAAATGAAAAGTGTGGGTATGGGTTGGTGCCTTCAGATTACTGTACATTGCGTAGAGGACACTTGCTGGGGCCACAGTGGTCCTGTCGCCGCAAGCTAGAAGGTCCTGGGTTTGATTCCCACTGGGGACGATGTGGTCACTGGGTTGGCGAAAGGGCCTTTCTGTGTTCTCCCCTAGGATAGGTACCCTCACAAAAAACATGCAGTAATCCTGGTCTCTAAACTACCTCCCCCTGGCCAGCCTGATGGAGGGGAAAGGAACTGGTTGGAATAACGTGTTCCTTCCCACACGCTACGTCCAACCGGGGAAACTCCCCCCTGTCAGGTGAAAAGAAGCAGCTTGGACTCCTCATGCATAGAAGGAAGCATGAGGTCAGTCCGCTGCCCTCCCCAGGTTGGCAGAGGAAGTGTAGTGATTACATTAGATCATTGACACTGTGCGGAAAAAATGGGTTACAAAAAAAAAAAAGGGGGACAAAAAGTTAATCATGGCAGTTGAATACGAATCGTGTTGTGTTATAAAATTATTTTATAGTCGTCTCAAGTTATCCAGTAGCCGATATAATTTCAACCAAATTAATGGTTCATGAATTGACTACTTGGGACCATATAGGATGTTTTTTGTGTTATCATTTTAGCCCAAGTGTTTTATTTTGTTACTTTTACTTGTAACTCTATACCTCTGTGTTGTTTACATTTTTGACTAACAAAGTCTTCAATCCACCAATCATAGAAATACGAGCGTGGTCATTTTGATGGTGTTCAAAGGCATTCCTTTTTCTAAACAGCCTGGTATACTGCGATACTGTGACAGTGTGACACTGTCCCACTCCCAAACTCATGGTGTGCGACTGTGCGTGTGTTGTGTTCAGGAGGACTGTTGACCTCATCCTCATCTTGCTGGTCCGTATGATCAGAGATCTCCACATGCGTGGGTGCGTGCGTGCGTGAATGTCATGAACAGCAACGGCTTATGGCCAGAGCTGACTACAGGGATGTCGGAGAGAGTGATGGACAACAGGAAGGATGGACAGGTTATAGCTCCAACTGTGAGAGAGAGGATCTGTTTAATGTGCTATCCTTTTTGCATCATTGTATAACTGTACCCACTGTTTTTGCAAATTGTTCAATCAAAGTATCAAGGCAATCAATGGGCTAAAACTGTGTGGAAATAAAACGTAAAGCTTCACAGAACCAATGCTCAGGACTGGGTTTCAAAGGAGTGCGTTAGACATTCAATTTTAACACCTTGAATGTGCCGGATTTTTTTAAAATAATGGTGCCAAGCAGATTGGGCAAATTTTACTCTGAAAAGCTTTTACTCTTCCATTACCCCACAAAATCGGGAGGCATAATCTTCCGATACTACCTCGCGCTGTCACATCTCATCTCTCTTTAGAAGCGTTTATATTCCACCAGCGCTCCTCCAAAGTTCAACTGTGGTGGAAATTGCTTTTTTGCCATTCACACACACACACACACACACACATGCACAGTCGCACACGTACACACACAGTCGCACATTAACACACAGCTGGCTCAGTTTCTTTATCTGTGTATTTCTTGTGAAAGAGTTGGAGGTGGATACTGGAAAGGTGTTCTCTGCCCCTTGTATCAGACAGTCAGACTGCTTAACTCCTGTGTGTGTGTGTGTGTGTGTGTGTGTGTGTGTGTGGTGGGGGTGCACGCCTGTGTCTTGTGTTTGCATGTTGTTGTATTGTGTGAGTCACTGTGTGTGTGTGTGTGTAGCTGTAGAAAGCTGGAGAACTGCTCCCATACACTAGACTGTGTGTGTGTGTGCGTGTGTGTGTGTGTGTGTGGTGGGGCTTGCACGCCTGTGTCTTGTGTTTGCGTGTTGTTGTATTGTGTGAGTCACTGTGTGTGTGTAGCCGTAGAGAGCTGGAGAGCTGCTCCAATACACTAGAGTAGACTGTGTGTGTGTGTGTGTGTGTCCAGTTGTTGTAGCTGCTTGCTATGTCATACACACCTCTACACCTCCACACACACAACGCCCCACCCCCTTTAGTCGCTCTCGCACAATGGCCGGAAAGGCCGAACTGCCTTTCAAAAACACTGGAGTCTGTAAAGAGAAAAATAGCAACACTTCCACAACGGCATGTTTTGGATGTCTACGTTAATCATCACGTTAGTGAAAGTGTGGAAACTGCGCGTGTGTGACTGTGTGTTCTGTCTAATGCGCCCGTGGGGGGGTGGGAGGGGCATATGTTGGGTTCATTTAAACAGATGTGATACAGTTTCACTGTTTATCTTGGCCAACCCCGGTCTTTCTGTTTTGCCGTTTCTGTGCGTGTGCACATAATAGTGTCATGTAATCCGTAATCCCATGTAACCCGGGGGTCACTGTTGCTTTCCCAACACCTCTAGTGTGACGTGTCACTGTGTTTATAGGTCAGCTGAGGGTTAGGTCGCTGGCCTTCTTGTTTTCAGTGTGTTTTGTGTACGAAGCATAAGTTCTACTACACAAACATCTGATTTGTGTTGTGTGATTTCAGTGTGTTATCCCCTCAGTGACGCGCGCGCGTGTGTGTGTGTGTGTGTGCAAATGTCGTGTACAGTGAGGGCTTATGACCAGAGCAGCTTGTCAGAGAGAGTGATGGACAGCAGGAAGAACAAACAGGCTCGCTAGAACTGTGAGAGAGTGTACACACTGAGTGTAAAGACTCTGACACACTGAAGCCGCCATTGACACGCACATCTGACACGTGTCAAAGTTGGCCACTTGTTCACTTTGGGTGGGAGAACTGGAAGCGTCAAGTCTCTATGAACTCCACCACAATTATTAATCATTTTATTCGCAGCGACCCACATAAAACGAGGGATGTGCCAAAAGACGCACGCACGCACGCTCGTACTGTTGTACGTTGCGTACAGCAATCATTCCGTTCACTCTCTTCTCTTCCATTCACTTGATTCACTCTCTTCCCTTTCTCTCCGACCAGCAAAGAAGCTCTTGAACGTGGAACTTTTGTTCTGCTGCCGTACATATGTGCAGACTGTCGCTTCACAGGCGACCTTCGATTGGTATATGTCCAGATCTTCATTATCTAGGTCTTCATATTTCTCAAGAGAGAATTTAGAAGAAGGTTACACACTGCAATACATGTTTTAACTCGTCAATAAATTGACGCTGTTGTCGCTGATATACATGCATGTGTTTTGGTGGCACGCCCATGCTCTAATATAAATAGTGACAAAGCCCGTTTTTCACCTTCCACCAAATTGAAGCTGTTCATTAGTGTTTTTGAGAACTCTGTCGTACTGTTTGCAGCAGTGTTTATGCATACATCGCGCGGCCATGGCCTATGGGCTCTGTTGTCACGGTTACAGTCTCCCGCACGAGTCCGCAGGCTATATGATCTGTAGCCGGTGGGACCTGGGTGGAGCTACCTTTGGCTTTGGGGCTACAGTATATCAGAATCAGAATACATCTTTGTCACATTACATTACACGTGAGGTGGGTGAAATTATTTGTTGTGCAGGGTGGGGGTCATCAATGCAGTTCATAAAAGATATAGAGAGAAGAGCATAACGTGCCTAATACTGTATATGACTAATCTGCATGATTCAGTATATCATTGGTGTAGGGCAGAAACCTCTTATGTCTATGTTCCAACTTTTTGTTCTTTTTTGTGAATTGATGTCCTACTTTGATCATACCACAGCGTCACGCAAAAGCATCAAAAATACCAGATCTGATGCAGGGGTCCCTGAGGGAGTTCCAGGGACCCCAGCTAAATGACAGTTTGGAACCAAATGGACCCTTATGAGTTAAACTCAGAGTTAAATTAACATTGATTTTACAATATAAATTGGGGGTCTCAAAGATAGTAATGTCATTTTTTGTAGCGCCCAGGATTACATTGGATAATTGACACTGGGTGAAAAAATCGGTTGCAAATCGTGGGATAAAAATTTAAAAAACAATAAAATAAATATAAATAGGGGTCCGTAGACTAGTCCATGTAAAACTGGGGCTCCTTGAAATTGAACGGGTTGAGAATCACTGCTAGAGCTGTAAAAATCTTCTCTTATGGGGGTCCCTGGCATGTTATTTTTAAATCAGGGTCTGCAGGCTAATTAGTGTAAAATTGGGGGTCCTTGACATGAAGGGAACCACTGTGCTAAACGATTCAATGTCAGGTCGCTAAACGACCGGGTTGTGTCAGACGCGGCCAGCAGCGGGATCAAATGACCGGTGCTTCCTCTTCCACGGCTAAACCATGCATATCGTAGCTGTCGGAGCGGAAACCTCTTATCTCCATATTTTAACGTCTTTGATCATACTTCTGCGTCGTCGCACACGAGCAGATCCACAAGCTCACGCCTGTTGATCTGGTACTTTTGCTATTTTCTTTATTTGAATCCTGAAAAGTAACAGCTTTGGACATGCTGTATGACCAGAGCCCTGCGTATAGTTTGGGTTTTACGCACATCTCCTGGGTGAGGACTAGTATGAAGTTATGGTTGAAAAAAAATGGGTGAAGTGGTCCTTTAATAAGAGGATGACTCCCATGCACAAAGACACTAGTAGGTATACAAACAAAGAAAAGGAGCTGAAATAGGAGGAGACGCACACACACACACACACACACACACACACACACACAGTAGCTGTCAGCACCTAAAGGTCGTCCCAGTGCTCTAGTCTCTAATCAGAGATGTGAAAGATGTCCACATCACAAAATCACTGCTTCTCAAAATAGAACTCTCCTTTCATCTGTCTCTCTCTCTCTCTCTCTCTCTCTCTCTCTCTCTCTCTCTCTCTCTCTCTCTCTCTCTCTCTGTCTCTGTCTCTCTCTCTCTCTCTCTGTGTGTGTGTCTCTCTCTCTCTCTCTCTCTCTCTCTCTCTCTGTCTGTCTGGCTCACTCTCCCCTCCCTTTGTCTCCTGCAGAACTAGCTGAGCGTTGGTGATGAAATTGCCACTGTCATTTCAGAGATGACTGTCTATTTCGCACGCACGCACACGCGGATAATGTAAACACTCAAAAAAGCATGACCATATTGAACGAGACTGATCTGATGAGTCCTGCTGATTTATATAAGCAGTGGAGCTTTGATGTGTGCGTGTCTACAGTCTGAGTGCACGGTATGAGCTTTGATGATGATGTGTGTGTGTGTGTGTGTGTGTGTGTGTGTGTGTGTGTGTGTATCATGTATACACTGTAAAGACAGTGGCTTTCTTATTTCTGCAATCTAAAAAAGAGGAACAGAGATGTGGAATCATAAATCAGTCATTCAGGGCTTTAATAGCTCGCTCAAATTACAAACATGAGAGCTACGTTGGCAAACTGTGGCTTTGGTTTTATTGACGTGGCCAGCGACGGTAGCTAAAGGTACCCCCTCCCTACTCTTTGAACATCCCGTTGTCATAATTGAATACATGGGTTTACATGTATGACTTCATATCATCTCTGTCGGGTGGAAAGTGTTCATTTTCAGGCTTCAAATTCAAATATGGCAAAAGTAGCAGATCTACAAGCTCAAAGTGCGTCGCGTCGCATGGATGTGCTACTTTTGATGCTTTAAGTTTTGTGTGACGATCAGGTATATGGAGATGAGAGGTTTCTGTGTGACGATCAGGTACATGGAGATGAGAGGTTTCTGTGTGACGATCAGGTATATGGAGATGAGAGGTTTCTGTGTGACGATCAGGTACATGGAGATGAGAGGTTTCTGTGTGACGATCAGGTATATGGAGATGAGAGGTTTCTGTGTGATGATCAGGTATATGGAGATGAGAGGTTTCTGTGTGATCAGGTATATGGAGATGAGAGGTTTCTGTGTGACGATCAGGTACATGGAGATGAGAGGTTTCTGTGTGATGATCAGGTATATGGAGATGAGAGGTTTCTGTGTGATCAGGTATATGGAGATGAGAGGTTTCTGTGTGATCAGGTATATGGAGATGAGAGGTTTCTGTGTGATCAGGTATATGGAGATGAGAGGTTTCTGTGTGATCAGGTATATGGAGATGAGAGGTTTCTGTGTGACGATCAGGTATATGGAGATGAGAGGTTTCTGTGTGATCAGGTATATGGAGATGAGAGGTTTCTGTGTGACGATCAGGTATATGGAGATGAGAGGTTTCTGTGTGATCAGGTATATGGAGTTGACGGCCAAGCTACACCAGGCAATTTTGCGTGCGTGCGTATGCGTTTACTGCGAGCGTACAGTGCGTTTGGATAGGACCAATATATGTCAATGATGCCAACTACCCCAGACGCACGGATACCGCGGGCCATCCTACGCGTGCTCTAAAAATAGGATCGGTTCTAAAAAATGTACGTGCGTATGCCCCCATGCGCGCGTATCTATATATCCTCCCGGAAGGTCCCGCACAAATCTGCCGCTCGTCTGACAGATCGATGTAGCCAGGGCATTTGGCTTACGCACGCACGGTCCGCGCGTTTAGAGTAAACGCACGAGAAAAGCCTGGTGTAGCTTGGCCGTGAGAGGTTTCTGTGTGATCAGGTATATGGAGATGAGAGGTTTCTGTGTGATCAGGTATATGGAGATGAGAGGTTTCTGTGTGATCAGGTATATGGAGTTGAGAGGTTTCTGTGTGATCAGGTACATGGAGATGAGAGGTTTCTGTGTGATCAGGTATATGGAGATGAGAGGTTTCTGTGTGATCAGGTATATGGAGATGAGAGGTTTCTGTGTGATCAGGTATATGGAGATGAGAGGTTTCTGTGTGATCAGGTATATGGAGATGAGAGGTTTCTGTGTGATCAGGTATATGGAGATGAGAGGTTTCTGTGTGATCAGGTATATGGAGATGAGAGGTTTCTGTGTGATCAGGTATATGGAGATGAGAGGTTTCTGTGTGATCAGGTATATGGAGATGAGAGGTTTCTGCCCGATGGCGACGATATGACGGAGAGGAAACAGCTCTTAATTCTGTTTCCTGCTCTAGGACCATCTGCCCTTCATGTTTACAGTGCAGGGCTTAGTTTCATGTGCCTGTGCAGTGTTATAGTGTGTGCGTGTGTGTGTGTGTGCGCGGTCTGTGTATGTGTGTGTAGTGTGCACTCTTCTTTCACTTCTTCTACATAGATCTGTGGCTACACCTGCACCACAATTGTTTGTGTGTGTGTGTGTGTGTGTGTGTGTGTGTGTGTGTGTGTGTGTGTGTGTGTGTGTGTGTGTGTGTGTGTGTGTGTGTGTGTGTGTGTGTGTGTGTGTGTGTGTGTGTGTGTGTGTGTGTGTGTGTGTGTGTGTGCGCGTGCGTGCGCGCATACATGTTCAGACAGGAGCCACTTTGCACTGGCTTGTTTACATTCCCTGTTAAAGCAGCTAAAAAAATCTCTTTCTGTCTCGCTGTCTCGCTCTCGCGCTCTCTCTCGCTCTCTCTCTCTCCTCTTATTGCCAACCCAGTTAAAATGACCCAATTAATGAGGCTAGAATTCCAATGCTGATTGAATGGGTCTGGCTGGTGACAGTGGTCCATGCTTTTTCACTTTACAATGACGCACTTTATACTGTGTAGACACATGGTCGACACATTCCTCGCAGATAAAGTATGACACATAATGTACATGTCCGTGAGTCAATCAGCTGGTCGATTAGTCACGTCACTCAGTTAATCTCTCTCCCACTCACTCAAGCAGTACACACGCAGCAGTATCTGTAATGATGTAGATTGCATTTTGAGCCTCCTCAGGACAAACAGAAGAGAGGAATGATGTGAGACTGATAAACATGACTAAAGCCTGATTTATACTTGGTAGTAGAGCCCTGCATCGGGAGCGCGAGCCTTGCGCGTGCGGGCGGTATTTAAATACCTGCGGTCGGGAACAGACGGTCAAGATAAAACCAGCAGGCCCCGCAAAATCCCACATCTTCCGAAAATTAACCACAGCTTATACACTTTAGCAAGATATGAATATGTCAGAGGAGAACGTAATTTCCCTACTGTGCTGGACAACGACAACGCACCATAAAGGCTGAATAGTTCTTATAACTGTAGGGGGTGCCCGCCCAGCCCCCCCAACATTTCCCCCCCCCCCCCTTTGGTACTTTATTTACAGTGTGCTAATAAACACAGTGGTACGATTTCAGTTCACAACAAACACATTACATTGTTTCAGCATCTTGTTTCAACATTTCAGCATGATCAATACTCTAACTGGCAGGTTGAAATAAAAGCCACCATATAAGCATTTGAATACCTGTTCTGTGAACAGGCAATGCCCACCTCCCGGCCCCCAGTGGCCCAAGCCCCCACCACCCCCCGTAAAGGTGTGAGTCGTGTCCCTACGTGACGAAACCCTAGTCATGGGGGAGAGGAGCTCAGGGGGTGCTATTTTGTGTTCCTATTTTCTTGGGGGGTGCTTCAGCTATACCAAGCTGATGGAGTCTCACACTCTCCCCAAGAGACATCTTCAGGCACGCTCCCAAAGTGTGTGCATGAGCACAGCCTGCAGGCATGGAACGGGAGCGCAGCCGCACCGTCAATCATCAGTAGCCTAATCTGTGATGTGTGTTTTACCGACGGAGGAGTTTCGTTTTCCCGCGATGGACATTCTCTGTTCTGAACCCCTTTTTGCTTTTCCCTGTGTGCGTCACTCGGCAATAATAACGTGAAATGGAACACAATGTTGAGTAAAGATTTGTTTTATAACCAGGCAGTCATGCACCAGCACCTCTCTCTCTCTCTCTCACCCACTGCTCACTGCAGCACAGTGGCCGTGACACAATATAATCAAATATAGCATAATAGGCCTAAAATATGTCCAGTCGCAATATAAACACTTTCCCTCTATCTGTGAGCAACTCCTCACACAAATGAACAACCCCCCTCTCGCGCACACATGCTCAATCTCAGCAACTGTTTGGGTAAATGTCATCTTTTTCGATCTCAATGGTTTAGCGGGACTAAACGATAAAATTGCAGGATGGACGTTTTGTTGCGGGTGGGAGTGGCAGACAGGCGGTCACTGCGGGCGGTCAAAAATGTTGCGGGAGCGGTCACAAATCCAACGGGAGCGGGCGGGAGTGGAATTAATATTACATTAATAACACTCCCGCCCAGGGGTCTACTTGGTAGGACGCTGGTGACGGCAAACCTTGCCAGTGTGTAACTAAGGTTTTAGGTAGAAGGTGAGATGGATAGTGTGGGGGCAGGTGCCCCTCTCCCCTTTCTCTCTCTCTCCTGATAAGAGTGAGGGCAAAATACACAGAGCCAAACTGATAAGGCAGAGCTGGGTGTTTGTCCGCTGGTCTCCACGTTTGTGTACATGTGTGTGCTTTATATCGGCGTCTCCACTGGTTTATCAGTGAAACGTTCAACAGATCACCTAGTCAGCAGAAAATGGCCGGGTCACCTGTCCTGCAGTCAATGTAGTGCTGTTGCATGTTTTGGGCGGGGTGCACGTTTGCGCAAGCTAGTGTTTGAGCAGCACAGCATTGGCTCTGATAGCATGTGTGTCTGTGCGGTACAGCGCTGGGTGGGGTGATCATGCAGGCCTGTGTTGTTACTGGTGCTACGACAAATTTACTGGTGTCTAAGACAAATTTCTTCCTCGGGAGACTAATAAAGTATATCTCTATCTATCTCTCTACTTTCATTGCTTCATTGCTGTTGGAACTGCCTGAGATGTCTTGTGTTAGTCCAGAAGCTGCTCTGCTCTGATATTGAAGCCCCTGCAACGGTTCTCTCCTCTCGTATCATCTCTCGTACGCTGAAGTATTTCACTGCGTGTTCTGCCACTACATTTGAGTGCATCGTGTATACGATAAAGACACAGTGGCTTTATTTCTGCGATCTGCTAACGGGAACAGAGTCATAAAGAATCATAAATCAGCCATTCAGGGTTTCGCTCGCTCAAATTACAAACATGAGAGCTACATTAGCAAACTGTGGCTTTGGATTTATTTATGTGGCCAGCGAGTCAGCGACGGTAGCTAAATTTACCCCCTCCCTACTCTTTGAACATTCTGTCGTCATACTGGATACATAGGTTTACATTTATGTGGATTTGTCCTAACCTAATATTGTCTCTCTGTCGGGTGGAAACCTCATATGTTACTTTTTAACGATTCAAATTCAAGGCTGCCGCTTTGTCCCGCCGCAGAGCAGCAAACAGAAAAAGTTGAGAATGTTTCACTGCTTTTGGCACGTCGAACCTCGTTGCCACTTTCCCCGAACACGCAAGTTGAATACTGCTGCCGGTGTGAACTGAGCAGTACGCTCTGCCCTCTTAAGCCTGATTTATACTGTTTAAGGGTGTTCCTCCGTAAATAACAGATCTACAAGTTCACAACGCATCACGAATGTGAGCTTGTATATTTATCGCAGGCAATGCCATTAACCATGTGCAACTAATATAAGTATAAATCAGGCTTTATGCTCTCTCTCTTCCCCTCTCTTATTCTGAGGGGAAAGCATTTACTCTCTTGTCCTATCCTTATATGCTCTCCTCTCCTCTTATGCTCTCCTCTCCTCATTTGACATCTTCTCTCATATTTCATGTGCATAATTTTACTCTGCATTGCATTGCTCTTTCTGTCTCCAGTTCAGATCCTGTCACTGCAACTGCACTCCATTCGTGAAAGAAATGGAGCTCTATACGTTTTATTTAATTGATTAATGGTGCTGCTATGGTTTTATTTGAAATATATTAACATATTATGCCAATATATGGCAAGTATATGCGGAATATAGCCTATGCTCTGCATATATAAGCCATATTCAGGTTCATATATGTGGATAAACTAGAATTTCGCCGGCCGAAGTTACATTGCAGCGCAATATGGGAAGAAGGAAATTGCGGGAGGTGACAGACTCCACTTCATGTTTCAGCTGTGTTTTTAAACTCAGTAGTGTGCCCTGCACATGTAGTAACGGATGGGTTATAAATTATTATAATAACAGAAAGTGTTTTTTATTTCTCATAAATACGCAAACATGGTGAAACAACTACAGTCACAGAGAGCAGTGCCAAGGTAGCTGCTGCCTGCTAACGATGCAAACAACAGCCTTGCCTGTACGTGTGTGTGTGTGTGTGTGTGTGTGTGTGTGTGGGGGGGGGGGATAGCACTAATTTTCGACATTTTACTGTGTCATAAATATTTACATCTGTAGCCTATATTGTGATTACATTTGACCGTACATTTGACTCTTGTGTTATATTCTTGTGAAATATTCAGTAAAGTATTGTGGTGAAATATTCACCCCAAGTTGATAAGATATGCAGAGAATATAATACCAAGAACCCCCAGTTTGAAATGCATTAGGCCACAGACCCCCATTTGATACCATTTGCTCTCTGGGAAAATCAGGGTCCATTTGGTTCCATTTGTATGCTCTTGGAGTATGATGACTGTGCTAACAGTATTATCATAAAATATGTCTCAGTTTGAAGATTCAAAAAAACATATTTCATATGTGTGAGCTTGTAAAGTAGAACGTTCAACCTAGAGACAGTGTTGCCAAGTCTGATCATTATAAGCTACTTTGGACTTGTTTATCTATTGGTAGTCCTTGACATGGAAATGTTGGAGTTCCACTGCTCTGAAACAACAACAACAAAGTTTGACAGTCAACACTATAATTGATTATTTTAAGACGAATTTCCGGAACATTTCTGATTTACCTACTTTGAACTGGCCTATTAACATTTTTATAGACCTGGTTGCTTGTTTCACTCTCAAATCCACGATATGTGGCAACCCTGGTCCCTGGTTTGTTTTGGTTTGCGTGTGGATGTTTTTTTGTGTTGCTTTAGCATCTTTAGCACAGTAGCTATCAGAGGCTGCAGCAGCTGCTGCTGTCATGAAAACGCAAGTTTCTGTCCCAGAAGCTCACGTTAGGTCTGCGCCCCCCCCTCTCTCTCTCTCTCTCTCTCTCTCTCTCTCTCGCTCGCGCGCGTTACTCTAACACGTCTTTCTGTCTCTCTCTCTCTCTCTCTCTCTCTGTCAGAAAGCGTTGTCAGTTTACTCAAAGCACAGCACCGTCACTCCTGTCAGTTATTTCGTCGTGTATTCGTAGCCTATATGAGCCCAATATTGGCGTTGCGCATTTCACTTGAATAATGTTGTGTGCGCACGTGCGCGCGCTGAGAAAGACAGTTATTTAATGAAACTGAAAATTATAACGTGCTGCAGCTGCACTGCTGTCTCGCCGCCGTATAGCCATTCCTGTGTGTGTGTGTGTGTGTGTGTGTGTGTGTGTGTGTGTGTGTGTGTGTGTGTGTGTGTGTGTGTGTGTGTGTGTGTGTGTGTGTGTGTGTGTGTGTGTGTGTGTGTGTGTGTGTGTGTGTGTGTGTGTGTGTGTGTGTGTGCAGGCATGTGTAGTCGGCGGTGGGCTGGCAGGCGAAAATAGCAAAAGCTATACGTGTAATGTAAATATTTCGGCACAATCCAAGTAGTGACAATGAACAATGTTGATTTAACTAAGGGATTCGCTGAGTGTTTTATTTTGTAAATACAGGGATTTAGAAGGGATAAGCAAAATAGTGAGCCTCTAATTTCTCCCCTTCCTTCTTTCTGTTATCCTGCGAGGGCCCTAAAAAGCAAGATGGCTGATTGTGAGACTGAAAAGTAGTGTGGGGGTGGGCCTATGAGAACACAGAGCAGTGTTGCCAGGTTTGCGAATTGTAAGCGAGTTGTAGTGTGTGCAAGTAGCCTAGTTAAAAGGCCTTGTTTCTGCCCCTGTGGGGCAACAGCATAATGTCGACCAGTTTCTGTCGACCAGTTTCTGTCCACCGCTTTTGGCACGTGACCAACTTAAGCATTGTTATATTAGATAGGAAATGTATGTCCCTATATAGCTTATGCAATTTATATTTCCATGTGGGGGGGTGTGTCAGCTAGGTCAGGAGGTAACAGGGGGTGTCAGCTAGGTCAGGAGGTAACAGGGGGTGTCAGCTAGGTCAGGAGGTAACAGGGGGTGTGTCAGCTAGGTCAGGAGGTAACAGGGGGTGTGTCAGCTAGGTCAGGAGGTAACAGGGGGTGTGTCAGCTAGGTCAGGAGGTAACAGGGGGTGTGTCAGCTAGGTCAGGAGGTAACAGGGGGTCCGTCAGCTAGGTCAGGAGGTAACAGGGGGTGAGTCAGCTAGGTCAGGAGGTAACAGGGGGTCCGTCAGCTAGGTCAGGAGGTAACAGGGGGTGAGTCAGCTAGGTCAGGAGGTAACAGGGGGTCTGTCAGCTAGGTCAGGAGGTAACAGGCCAAAAAGGTTTGGGAGCCGCTGGATTAACGGATCAATGGAAAATGTGTCAAGCAAACGACTGTAATCGAACAATATGCTTATTGATATAGTAAAAACGTCTAATTTGTGCAGTATACAGCTTTCTCCAAAATGTATTGTTTGTCTATTTAGGGGTCAAGCTCGAAGGGGAAAAGACCCTATATTGTGTTGGATTCCAGTTTTGGCAGTGCTGTGCTGTCCTTTTCCATGAAATTCGCCAATATGGTAGAGGGTCGGGAGAATCGCTCAAGAACTGAAGCTCACAGTCATTGATCAAAGGACCTCTGACCTTTTAAATCTCCCAATGAATGATTTATATGATCTGTCTATCCACTCTTGACGTCTAAAAAGCAACATCTGGTTAACCACTCCCCCATTTGTGTAAAGTCTGGACCCTGCTAAGCATGGTTGGAAAAATCCATGCTTAAAAATGAAATAAAAATAAACACAAAAATGTGAATATGGAGATACAGTAGGAGGTTTCTGCAACAACGACGTCATGTAACAATGGTACAACGGAGCTGATACAAGTACAACATGGATGAAACAGTTGGGTCCGTCAGATAGCCGCGATAAACGCAAGGCCAAGGTTTACTACCTTGTCTGACAGCCTCTCCTTTAATCAAGCCTTCTCTGTCCAACCCCTCCCCCCCCATCCCCCCCTCCGCAGATGAGTACAAGATGAAGGGAGTGGAGGAGGTGAAGTACATGAGAGGAGAGGAGGACCGGGTGAACGCACGCAACCAGGAGAACCTGGTGAGAACACACACACACACACACACACACACACACACACACACACTGACAGTCTGTCACCAACACACAAACACATGCTGACAGTTCATCAGCTCTAACAAACAGACTGATGTTTGTTTTAAATACATGTGTCCACACAGTAGCCTCCGCCCACCCGCCTGTATACATGTATATGCAATACACGCACACGTAGAAAGAGAGGTTTTTCACCAGCAAGGTGGAGACGGCTTGTTTAACCTCCGCTCCCCCACATTAACATAACATGGTTAGATAGACCCTTCCTTAACCCCATGGGAAACGGCATGCATCGTATAGCAGCGCCACAATACCATGTGTGGTAGCGCTAATGTTGTTTCATGTGCATGCTACACTACTACAGGCCACACATGTAAAGGAAGGATATATATATATATATATATATATATATATAGATGTGTGTGTATATATATATATATATATATATATATATATAGATGTGTGTGTGTGTATGTATATATGTATGCGCATACAAAATGTAGGATGCATAAAAACTGCACTTAAACATAACGTACACACTATTAATTCATATCAATATAGGCATAGGTAAAGCAAGGATCCTGTAAATAATTTGAAGGACAATCTGATATTGAAGAAAACGACTCGCATAATGATTTGCAAACCTAGTAGCTGAACGTAAACGTAAATGAACAGAATTTAATTTATATTCAGGACAAAAGTCCTTAACCCTGGGGTCCCTATTTTGGGCATGCAAAATAAATTGAATGAAAATATAATTGTAAATGTTCCAGCAATAGCAGATCTAATTCTGCTATTGCGGGCTTGTAAATTGTTTGTCAAGCCCCTCCTGGCCTCACAGCCAACTGGCCCTGGACCCTGGCCTCCCCGACCCAGAGCCCAGCCAACTGGCCCTGGACCCTGGCCAGTACCGAACCAGGTTTTCCCATAACCCTTCAAACACACTCTTTAGTGCCACAGAAGCAATAAGAGATATAACTCTAGAACAGTGGTTCCCAAACTTTTTTGCTCGAGACCCAAAAGATATATTCTATATCTCCCCGGGACCCAAACTAATGAAAATAGCAGATCTGCGAGCTCAACACATGCAATGTGATGTGTTGCTTGCTTGTAGATCAGATCTTATAGTATTTTTGAGTGGTGCAACCACTCCAAGGAACAGCAATGTCCGTGTTAACCTATGTGTGTGGCTATGAGTACCAGTAGGGGCAAAAGTGGTGCTGTTGTGCCAGAAACAGAGAGAGTGAGATAGTGTTGCACTGTTGCATAGTGCTACTTACAGAGAGAGAGAGGCAGGGGGAGAGGGGAGTTGCACCACTCAGTTCACACAGGTGTGATTTTCCCCTCTAATTAACGGATAATTTTTTATGGAATTGTTTCGAAAAAACGTTTCAATGTGTCTTTAATTTTGTTTCTTGCATTTCTTTGGAAAAATAATTAAAAACTAAATGTAGGAAACAAAAAAAATAAAGGGAATGTACTCATGTTCCATAAAAATTGGTCTGTGACTCAAACATGGGTCTCCACCCACTGTTGGGGAAACGGTGCTCTAGAATCAGCAGTTGTGAAAATGGTTGTTTCTAACCCAGAGCACGGGCCAGCTGAGAGACCACAGCCAGTAGCCGTGGTCAGAGCAGCATTTGTACCTCACCACTTGTCATTATCGTAGGTGTTTCCCTGCCTGGCAGGCAGGAATTTGCTGATTCTACATGAGACGACCAAAAGGGAGTGAATGCTGGCTGATAGTAGGTTGCAAAAAGGTGGTGCAGTTTTGCTGCGTTTTTTTTTCGGGTCAGTTTACAGACCAAAATTAGTATCAGAGTCACGGGGCATTCGGGAAGCACTGAAAACCTGGACTGGAATTTCTGCATTGGTGAAAGTTGTTAAATGTGTATGTGTATTTGTTCCAGAGCCATTCCACATAAGGCTGTGCCAGAGAGGTCAAGACTTATAGCTGTCAGTGGGGGGAGATTTTGCTGATATGGGCCGTTTGCTTTTTAGCTGCTCTGTCATTTGGTAATGACGGCTAATGAATGTGTGTGTGTGTGTGTGTGTGTGTGTGTGTGACGTGTGTGTGTGTGTGTGTGTGTGTGTGTGTGTGTGTGTGTGTGTGTGTGTGCGCGCGTTTGTAGGAGAAAAGCGGTGTTCAGTACAGGGGCAAACAGCACAAAGAGGTCTCTGGAGCCAACGCCAACAACAAGACTAAGTAAGTTGGCATTAAAAACCCCATGTACCAATACAGCACATGCATGTGTGATGCGGTACACGTACTGCATATGACGTGTTCAGACATGCTTTATGAAGTACCAGTGCATTCTTCAACCGATCAGACTTTACAGTTGAGTCAGTTGACACAGTCCCTGACATTTGCAGAATCATGATGACAAATAATTTGAAATGTCGAATGATGAAATGTTGTGTGTGTGTGTGTGTGTGTGTGTGTGCTTACGTACAGAAACAGCAGCTACGTTTATCCACTGTAGCTTCAGTTTATCTGTTTGCAGAGTGATAAAAATCCAGGAACGAAGTGAAACGCTGCAATAAAACACACACACACACACACACACACACACACACACACACTGTAGGCGTCCATTGTTGTAACACAGCCTGCTGAACCGCCACCTACTCGTTATTGTAGGTGTGTTATACATGCGTGGGCCGTTTTATACTCACTCAGAGTTAAAACTGAAGGGTTTTATTGTGATAGATTTGGGTCAGAGTACCATGTTAATGCTCTCTACATGATTACTTAACCACATGAACCCTAGCGTCCTCATTGTGGGAGGGGGGGTTCTGCGAAAACACGTTGGCGTTTTAGTGTAGAGGGGGACAAAAAGGAACGGACCTTAGTCCTGAGCCCTGGGGGACCCCGGTCAACTAAGTGTACGGTCTCTGTCGGGTGCAAACCTCATATGTCCAAATCTGTTTCTGGGTTCAATTATCTTTTTAACCTATTTTGGGCAGGAACTCCTTTTGGTGTTGGCATCAGAAAAATAGCAGATCTACAAGCTACGAGCTTGTAGGTCTGCTATTTTTGACGACTGACATAGAAACAGCTTTTTCAGAAAACTGTCGGGATGTAGAAGACATTTTTAGAATCTGATCTTGGGTCAAAATGGGTTAAAGATCAAAAGTAGCAAATTGACAAGCTCTTGTGTGACACTGTAGTATGATCAAGTAAGTCTATAACTCATGAAAGAAATCACAAAAAGTTTAAATATTGAGATACAAGGTTTCTGCCCGACAGCAAGATTATAGGGTTTAAGCGGTTAAACTTCCTCCACAGCCTCTTGACCCAAAGGTTTTTTCACACGGTAGAAGGAGGGATTGTGTAAATGCATTTCGGCAAGCTTGTGTATGTGTGCATGCGTGCGTGTGTGTGTGAGAGGGGGGGGATTGTTGTAATGGAAAATTCTTGTGATGTATTTGTTGACTCCCTTCTCCGTCCCCTCCAACTTCCTCTCTCCCTCATTCTCACTCCATTTCTTTCTTTCTTTCCCTCTTTCTTTTCTCTTCTTTTTTTCTCTCTCTCTGCAGTATTCACACATCGGAGAGTCAGCAGGAGTTTTTCAGAATGCTGGATGAGAAGATTGAGAAGGTGTGTGTGTGTGTGTGTGTGTGTGTGTGTGTGCGTGTGTGTGTGTGTGTGTGTGTGCATACATAATCAGGGATGTATATGAATAGGAGTTGGTCTCTGCAGAGCTGTCCCAATAACCGCGTTTAACTTTGATATAGACATTATAAATACTTTATATATCTTAGCAGGACAGTAAGTGGGAAGATAGCTTTTTCTTTCCCCGTGGTGTGTTGATAACGCAAGTTCAATCCCAATCATTAAAGATCTTTTTGGATACTAGTATATTCTGCCTTGCATTTATGTGCATGCTTATGCACTAGGCCTCCACTAATACAGGCCACACGTGTAAAGGAAGGCACAGCAGTGAGACAGGTTCTGTCCTATAGAGAGAGATGTAAACATTGTCATCGTCTCGTGTTGGTGGTTATTATAAATTCTTGACATGTTCATGAATCACATCCATGTTAATACATGACATCCCCTTCGAGGTCCATGTTGTTCAGTTCATGTTTTCCACATGGAGGAAGTCATCAGGCACCAAAACAAACGCCGCACGCAGAGCAATGACGACGATTCAGTGAGTTTAAATGAACAGATATCCTGAAGCCCCTTTCACATTATAGCGGCACAGATGCTGGCATGCCATGTTGGGCGTAACAGACAAAACGACATGCTGTGGGAGTATGCAGCGATAAAATGATGCTGCAACCATACATTAACATAGTGTTATCTAATTCTGGCGCCAAATTAAAATATTTGTATCTTTTTTTAACGCTCCACGGTGCTGCGTAAACGGGTCCTCTGCTCGCTTTGTGTTTGTCTGTTTTTTCCAGACATTGTAAATGGAAAACAATGGGACCTTGCGGAGCGAGGACGACCGCAAAGGTTGAACATGATGAGTGTCGGGACACTGCTTCATTCATTTAACACTTTATAAAAGGAAGGTTGGCCTAAATATAGGCACTTAAACACAGGTGGAAGCAATGCAAGCTGCTCTGTTAAACCAACTTAACACGCCCGCAGGCAATGGCTTCTTAACGACGACAGCCCTAGCTGAACATTTAAAGAATACGGCTGGGTTTCTGCATCGGTACTGACAGACACGGTGCAGAAACAACTAGCCTTCGCCCACGCTCACATCAAGCCTTAAACGGTGGCGTGCATCGTGCCAGGGCGAAGCGATGACAACTGCTTGAATGATTCCTGTCCACTGACAACGTTATGGGAGTCTGTGCAGGATGTAACTTTAAAAGCTGAATTATATTCCATTTGAATTCCTCCCATTCATCACTCTCTTAAAACTAAATCTATCATAAGTTTAGCAAAGACATTTCTGAACTATTGCAATGAGGCCGACTGTGAATTAGGGGCACAACAGTTGAGAACAGAACAAATCGATTTAATATATTATTAACAAACATAATGGATAATTGTTCATTTAATACAATCACCGATTTATAATAATCTATCCCTAATTTGGGCATGTATCTGTGACTGTATCATCTTCAAATCACAATGTAAGGCTGTGAAATTCACTACATCTGCACTGTGGCTAAACTCTGCACACCTCTAGTTGGACTTGAGGTGGTACTGTAACTATCACTGTATTGCTTGGCTGCTACTTTTCATGCTAGCCGTGTAATCAGGGATCGTTTGACTACTGACATGGAGGTAGCCTAATTTTTATCCATTTGGGGCGTGAACCCCTTTTGGTGTTAGCACTATGTTATGCTTTAGCTATTGAAAAATAGCAGATCTACGTAGGTCTGCTATTTTTTTTAAATCGACATAGAAACATAGCTTTTTCAGAAAACTGTCAGGATGTAGAAGATTAAAACTTGAAACTGAAGGGTTTTATTGTGATAGATTTGGGTCAGAGTACCATGTTAATGCTCTCTACATGATTACTTAACCACATGAACCCTAGCGTCCTCATTGTGGGAGGGGGGGTTCTGCGAAAACACGTTGGCGTTTTAGTGTAGAGGGGGACAAAAAGGAACGGACCTTAGTCCTGAGCCCTGGGGGACCCCGGTCAACTAAGTGTACGGTCTCTGTCGGGTGCAAACCTCATATGTCCAAATCTGTTTCTGGGTTCAATTATCTTTTGAACCTATTTTGGGCAG
Source organism: Protomyctophum bolini (assembly GCF_963924005.1). NCBI lineage: Eukaryota > Metazoa > Chordata > Actinopteri > Myctophiformes > Myctophidae > Protomyctophum > Protomyctophum bolini. The sequence continues at coordinate 27,623,760 of NC_137869.1, read as the reverse complement.
GAACTCCTTTTGGTGTTGGCATCAGAAAAATAGCAGATCTAGAAGCTACGAGCTTGTAGGTCTGCTATTTTTGACGACTGACATAGAAACAGCTTTTTCGGAAAACTGTCGGGATGTAGAAGACATTTTTAGAATCTGATCTCAGGTCAAAATAGGTTAAGAGAGAGAGAAAGGGAGAATATTGTAGGCTTCTGAAAGGAAGCAGACCTTTGAATAGATTCCCTTCAGAATCAGGCCCTGGGGATGGTATAGACAGACTGCTACAGGAAACGCTCTGCATCTTAATATAGGCCATGAGATGACAGGGCTGCCCTCCTATCAGCCTCAGCCCTCCGTGTCATCCTGCCCTCTGAATCATGTCTGTGATGATGTTATCCAGGCCAGGGTCAAGTAGGAGTCACGTAGAATTCTTCGAGTTTGATGTGCTGGCAGCACCCGCCACCCGGCGGCTGAAGGTTTTCAGCGTTAGGGGTTATAAGGGCAGTTTGATCTGCTGGGGGGGGATCTGCTTTTGATACAACCCCACCCCTTATCCTTAAACGTATTTGCCTTTTTTTTTTTTACTATTTTGAAAAACATTTTAAAATAAGCTCACAATGTGTCGATGTATGTAGATCGGCTAGTTGAACTATTTAAAAATGGTTTTCAAGGCATAAAAGGGACAAGGACTCTAAATGTGAGGGCTGCGTAGAGCCCCGAACCTAGTAGATTAAGAGTGATAAAAACCATTGGTTTGATAATACTTAAGTGTGTGTGTGTGTGTGTGTGTGTGTGTGTGTGTGTGTGTGTGCCCTCGCCTCGACCACCTACAGGCGTATGCATAGGCTCAACTTATGTAACTTAAATAGCACTTTATGTAGACATATCACTTTATAGTGTATACACATATAGTTTAATTTCACTGTTCTTAAGCTTACGTATGATTCATGATGACTATTTATGTATTTGGTGTATTACCATGTTTTTTTGTTCTTGCTTACTGTAAATCGTTCTGGATTAAGAGCGTCTGCTAAAGGGTGTGTGTGTGTGTGTGTGTGTGTGTGTGTGTGCGTGTGTGTGTGTGTGTCTATAGGGGCGGGACTACTCGGAGGAGGAGGAGGATGAGGAAGAAGAAGATGGAACATAGCACAGAGGCTTCACTCACAGAGAGCCTCACTTGTGTGTGAATGAGTGTGTGTGAGTGAGTGAGTGTGTGTCACTGATATTGGCCACATTGGGGGACAAAATGTTGGACATGAAAACCAGTTGATTTGGGTTGGTGCGTCAAATTGGGGACAAAACCGGTGTACCCAATTATATTTTAATGTTTCATAATGTTTGGGTAATGAATATGGAATGAATGTAAGTCCTCGCATTGTCCCCAAACGTTTGCAAAACCAACGTGTGTGTGGGGTTGTGTCTGTGTGTGTGTGTATGTATGTATGTATGTATGTATGTATGCATTCGTGTGCGTGTAAGAGAAAGAAGCAGCCAGCGGAACCAGTGTTTGGTGCATCATGTATGTAACACTGTTGTGTGTGTTTTTGAACATATGACAGAGAAAGTATTTTGAGAAAGAAAGCGAAAGAGTGAGTATACTGTATGAGAGAGAGAGAGAGAGAGAGAGATTGAAATAAAGAACACTATGGCCTGATGTGTACTTTTAGCTGCATGTCGGATTCCAGAATCGAAAATAGCCGATCAACATTGTTGATCGGCTATTTTCGATGGCGCGACATGACGTGCAACCGAGTATGAATCAAGCCTTTCCTCAGAGACGAGTCCCTCCTTTTGGCCCCCTGAATGGACAGTATGAATCAAGCCTTTCCTCAGAGACGAGTCCCTCCTTTTGGCCCCCTGAATGGACAGTATGAATCAAGCCTTTCCTCAGAGACGAGTCCCTCCTTTTGGCCCCCTGAATGGACAGTATGAATCAAGCCTTTCCTCAGAGACGGAGTCCCGCTCCTTTTGGCCCCTGAATGGACAGATGGTGGTGGAGGGGAGATGAAAGGGCGGGCAGAAGAGGAGTGGGAGACTTGGGAGTGATAAGGAGAGGGGGCGTGCGGAGTGGACGGCCGCCGTCACATGTGGACTTAATTATGGACTTAAGGACCTGCCCCCCCCCCCCCCCCGGACTCTGGAACTTCCTCCCATCTCTCTGTCTGTCCACACGTCCTCCACCATGTCTTCTTGTCCCTCTCCGTCCCGCGGTGCCATGGTCCCCCTTGACGTCAGCCCGACTAGCTACCCCCCTCCCCACACACACACACACAAAACTGACAAAGACACAACGTGTATGGTGGTGGTTCCGCAAGGATGTACGTGGATTTGCTGCAATGCCTCCTTAATTTGCATCCCCACACCCTCCCTACCCAAGGCCCTGGAGGACTCGCCCAAGTGTTGGAATAAAGCCCCTAGGAGGGGAAAACAAATGGGGGTCATGTGGACATGGGGGTAGTTTCGGTGACACTCTCCTAACCCCACCACCTGAACCCAGCGCTGCCCGGCCAGGACGCACCGTGTCTGGGCCTGCCGACGGGACGGGATAGGACAGGCCAGCCTTGGGCCACGAGTGGAACGAGGAACAAGGGGGGAATGAGGGAGGGGAGTGAAAGAAAAGGGAGTGAAAAGAATTCCTGATATTTTAATAAGTGAAAGATTGAAAGATTGAGAGTGAGGAGTTGAACGGCTGATTTAGAAGCTCTGAACTCCTCCTGCCTTTTTTTTTTAAAGTCAAGGACACTTTTCTTTTATGTTCTGTTTAGTTTTTTGTTTGTCTTATATATATATATATTTTTTGTTTGGTTTGTTTTCTCCATACGGTCATCGTCCGTCAGGTTGATTAACCATTGGTCGTTGTTGTTGATCTGTTCTTTCAGACTGTTCTTGTTTTAGTTTTCCCTCCCCAGTGCATCGTCATAACCATCAGCATCATGCCTGTATTAGGTCAGAGCCTCTGTGTCTCGGCTCGATCCGTCCTCCCAAGTCTTAATCCATGCTCCGCCGTGCGACGGCGTTGCGCGCCGAGAACCAACGGGAATTAGCCGACATACAAGCTCACAACGTGTCGCATTGGTGACGCGTTGTGAGCTTGCAGGTCGGCTATTCCCGGGTGCATTACGAAGCCACAACAAACCCAGAAAGGTACACGGAAAGATCCTCGTAACTGTCGAGACTCTACACTTTAGGCATTTGTAGACTCTTGAGTTACAAATGGCTCAATTAAGTTAATTTGATTTTCTTTTACTGTGTAACGTACACACACGTTTTGCTGTATCCCTTACATTTCATCAGTAGCCTCCTGTTGGAGGTATTGTGCCGCTGTGTGTCTTTTCTTGTTCCACTGCAGCATTTCGCGACCCATTCCTGTGTGTCGTTTCAGATGCTCAGCTTCTCTTCAGGCTCAGCAGTATTGAAGCTTACTGGCATAGAGTGAAGTCACCCCTTCTTCCTGCACGCGCACACACACACACACACGCGTGGTAAACTGGGCTGAGCTTAAAGGGGGATAGAGGTGTGGTTGCCGTGGAGATACAGACTTTATCACATTTATGTTCTTCGTCATTACTGGATTACTTCCTGTCTGCAAATTATTTTGAATTTCTTTCTTTGTTTTTCTATTAAAAAAATATATATAAAAAAAAACACAAGCTCTTGAGGTGTGTACTGTGTAGGCATCTTTCAGTAAGTGTGTGTGTGTGTGTGTGTGTGTGTGTGTGTGTGTGTGTGTGTGTGTGTGTGTGTGTGTGCACGTGCATGCCCCCCTTGCAAGTGCCAGTAAGTGTGCTGTCATACTGACATCAGCAGTACACTGGCAGTGTGAAGAGGCAGAGTGTTTTCCTCTGGTCATGCTGCCTGGAGTCACAGAGTCATGGAGCTTCTGCACACTGTCTGGAGTCTCCGGGGCTGCATTCTGCCACCTGGTGGTAGGACATCATCGCTGCATGCTAGCAGGGCAAGTAGTTACCCGACTGAATGTGATACTGTAGACCTATATTGTGTGTGTGTCGGGTGGAAATCGTTCTTCGGTTTCTTTTCAATAGCTAAAGCATAACATGATGCTAACACCAAAAGGGGTTCCCTCCCAAAATGGGTTTACAAGCTCAAAATGTGTGTTTCAAGCTTGGAGATTTGCTATTTTGGACACTAGTATGATCCAGCATTAATTTACGAAAAAATGAAACGTTTAAATATGTCTATACTGTATGTATGTATTGTATATAATACACCGTCCACTACAATATTTATTCCATCAAGTGAACTTTGCAATTTTTGAATGTGTCTCCTTAAAACAATGCTCTCAATGTGTTGCTGGTTCAGGTTATGCGATGAATTATGTAATATATTATATTACGATACAAAAGCACTATCTCATATAACAGTGGTTCTCAAAGTGGATTATGGGGACCCCACGGGTCCTTGGGTGGGTACCAGGGTTTCCCCAGCGAAATTGGCTAATATAGTTTTACAATCTTTTTAACCACTTTATCCATATTTTATACTTTGGCTATTCAAAAATCGATAACTTATCTTTGCTTTTAGATTCCCTATAAAACGAGTCTGGTGACGCCATGCAGCTAATGCAGTGCTAGTGATGTCTATTTGGCCACGGACCCCCATTTTAAAGGATTTTGATTTTAAAGCTCACAATGGGCCGCATAGTGATACGTTGGAACTTGTAGATCGTCTTATTTTTGAATTGCTGAAAAGTCAAATAGGTATTTTGACTTGTTCCTCGTCTAGCTGGCGCCCCCCATGGAAGCTCCTCAAGGACCCCTGGGGGGCCCCGTCCAGCCCGACCCCACCTTGCAAACCAGAGAGATGTGGATAAGTTAAAGAAAGTTCTGCTCTAAATGGCACATTCCCTTTTAGAAAACAAATGCATCAGCGTATGTACCGATGTGTTATCTGTTATGATGGAAGCACAACTTATTGGAGCAGTTTACGCAATCTTCAAACCTTCACTAACATCTGTTCCATTAGCATGTTGACCAATGAATCTTGCATAATGCCGCCCCCCACTCCCCAATAATCATATTTATGGCGTGTTGTAACCCCCCCTCAGAGTTGAAATGGAGTGCTGAATGAATCGATAGTGGTACCCCTGAGAGGTCTCCATGGCCTGAGAGCCTAATTTGCTCTATGTGGGAGAGAGGATAGATGCTGCCATAATGGTGGGTCGGTGTCGGTGTTCAAGCCGATTACCATGTTTATGAAAGGAACATTCAGTAGCCACATCGTTAATAGCTGTGTCTCCTCTTGCACACTCTTCCAGTCACAGAGGCCACATAAGGCTACAATCATCAGCCACTGTACATCAGCAGGAGAGTGAACGAGTCCCCGCGGGCCAAAGGCTCAGGGCCAGCCTCTCTCCCCCACACACACACACACGTACGTGGGAGAGGGTTGGCAAGAAGCAGCAATGGAAGAGGTACTCACGTTTTTTTACTTGAGTGTCAATACCACAATGTAGAAATACTCTTTTACAAGTAAAAGGTTGGTATTAAAAATGTAATTGAGTAAATGTTCAAAGATATAGCCATAAAAGTGCATGTTTTTGTGTACAGTTCCTCATGGGATTTGTGAGACTTGGTAGAGTAAGAGAAGTTATGACGAATGTCACATTTTATCCAGTTTCTTTAAATCTTTTGAAAATAGATGACCTAGACCTACAAGCTCACACAGCAACACGTGAGCTTGGAGATCTACTATTTTCAAATGGCCAAATTATAGGGCTGAAGTGGTTAATGTATATTTTGTAAGAAGTCTAAATCTACAAAGTAACTAGCAACTACAGTTTTCAAATAATTGTAGTGGAGTAAAATGGTACAATATTTATAGTGGAGTAGAAGTTGAAAATGTCTTGCAGATTGTACCATACTAGGGTAAATGTACTTTAAAGTTACTCAACTTACTTTACACCACTGGTGAGAAGGGGGACGCAGTATATATATATAGAGAGAGAGAGAGAGACGGATGTTGCCTGTTAACCTCAGACAGGAATATGGGCAATACAATGTTCTTTCCAGTATGAGGTAAGCTCCAATAAAGAGCCCACTTTTCCCTGCTGTGTATGCATGCGCGCACGCGTGTGTGTGTGTGTGTGTGCATGCATGTGTGTGTGTGCGTGCGTGTGTACATTTGTGCGTTTGTCGCCGTATGAAAGGGTGTAAGAGCTCGTTATGGGTACGGCATGTTCCTGGCCGCTGGAGGAGTATGTCTAATAAGTATTTACCCCCCCAGCTCAGCGAGGGATCCAATAACACCTCGAGTCCTAGCTTTGTGAAACCTAATTATGTGGCGTTACTTCCAGTTGTGCACGGGATGCATCTGCACAGGTGTGAGAAAGGAAATGTACACAGTATAGACCTACACGTCTCTCTCTCTCTCTCTCTCTCTATATATATATATATATATATATATATATATATATATACACACACACACACACACACAGTCATGCATTAGTTTAACGCATGTACTGTATATTCGTCTCTGTCGGGTGGAAACCTCAGCTCATGTCAATCCTTTTCAGGATTAAAATTCAAAGTAGCAGTTCTGTAGGTCTGCAATTGTTTTTACATTTGTGTGACGCAGTATTATGGGGGGTGTGTGTGTGTGTGCGTGCGTGCCATTTCATGCATGTGAGCTGAGTGCCAGAGACACCCCAGAGAGGCCATGGATCCCTGCCCGTTTGCCCAGTGGGAGGTTCAGAGTGTTTTAACTCCATCCAGCAGCTCCTGGCTGCCCATGGCCCATGCACTTCACTAGTCTGTTCCCTCTGAACATGTTCATTTAGCTCTATGCCAGCATTCGGTCTCTCTCTCATGGTCAACTGAGGTTACAGTTTTGCATTTTTCATGTGATTTTTGCATTATTTCACTTTGACGTTTTGTTTTCAATTTCAGTTGGTTTTATAATAAATCCTCCGGGGCGGACGAGTGGGCGGGCGGACCACATACAGTATATGTCACTATTATGACTCAGACATAATTATGTATAGCAGTGGTCCGGCCAGTGGTCCTTGAAGGGATTCTAGGTGGTCCCCAGCTAAATGATGTAGAGTTGCTAACCAAATGGACCCTTATAGATCTTTAACTCTTGAGTGTAAAATGAAACCAAATGAACCCGTACGGGTCCATTTGCCTTCATTTTACATTCACAAGAGATAAATTATTGTTAAACATCTACATTATTTCATTTACAAAACGTCTACACAATTAGTGAATGTAGAAGAATTATTTTGATCAACGTTTGCCTGTTATCTCTCCTATGGTACCAACATCAATACAGCATGGAATTGTGGACAAAATCCTATCCAACGAAATATTCTTTAGTTTTGGGTCTGAGAGGCTAAATCTCATCACATGGTAGTCCATGGCTCAAATGCCGAATAACCACTGATGTATAGAGGCCAGCCACCTGCTCTGACTCATACTGTACATAACCATATATAGAGGTCGGCCGGCTGCCCACACTATATGACTCGGACATAACCCGGCCACATACATGACATTTTAATTAATTGTTTAGTTTGTATTTTGTTATTGTTAGTACACTTTAACATACCCTATATACAATCTTGTGCCACTGTACCAACACAATAGCAGCTTCTGCTAGCTCTTGTTTGTCCCTATCTCCTGCCCCCCCTTCTATTCACTCTTCTTCCATTTGTATGTAAAGCCCTATAAATCCGTACACTGGATTACCCATGCAGAGACGTCCCTCACATGAAGAAGGCCAAGGAAGGCTTCGGGAAGAAGGTAGAATTTAGAAATCTATTTGCATTCATGTGGCACACAACCTGACCTATTTAAAGCCCAATACACTAACGCTAATGTGTTGTATCCTATGGTGTATATATATATATATATATATATATATATATATATATATATATATATATATATATATTTATATATGGAGCATACTTTGATCCTGGGGACAATGCACAGCCATATACCATAGCTCTATCTACATAGTATGTTACCAGTTACATCACAGATACAGACTGACTGTTCTTGTAATCCTCATGGTTATATCGGGGGGAATGGAGAGGTTTTTCCACTCAAACCTGCAAGTAAAACATGATACGTTGTACATCATGTTTTATGGAATCTAAAGCCATCTATCCTCTCAGTCAATTCAATGAAACAGAGAATTCACTCTTTTCTTGCAGGTTTGAGTGGAAAAACCTCTCCATTCCCCCCGATATAACCATGAGGATTACAAGAACAGTCAGACTGTATCTGTGATGTAACTGGTAACATACTATGTAGATAGAGCTATGGTATATGGCTGTGAATTGTCCCCAGGATCAAAGTATGCTGCATATATATATATATATATATATATATATATATATATATATATATACCATAGGATACAACACATTAGTGTTGTACATTTCACAGCTATTATAAAAATCATTATACTATAGGCCTGCCAGTATGCTATCTTAAACCTCATACTTGGAAATTAAGTGATTCAACTATCCAGACAAGTGGATTCTGTTTCATCCAGACTGTAGAGTCACAGGTTGGAGTGCTGACTCTGGTAGCACTGAGTAGATGTCAGCGGTGTAGTCAGTGGATGCTGTCTGAGTGAGATGAGTCTGTTAGTGACAGATACAGCATTCATGTGTCACTCTGAAACCTCTCTGTACACTCTGACCCCACTGAGTGCTTTCCCTACACCATCTGGGCCTGAGAGCCCTTTTAAGAAGAAGGAAGCATGCTGTGTGTGCGTGTGCATATATGTGGGAGATATACAGTACAGTAGGAGTATGCTGTCTTAGCGGATATAACAAGAGCACCATCTGCTGGTTATGGGGCTCCACTCCATGCCATATGTGTGCACAAGCACAGGCATGCACAGTTTGCACACAGGCTCACACTGACAACTCCCCTGTTGCTTCATTTGGCTGTGAAGCATTTTCACTCTCGCCAGCAGAGGTACATTTGGCAGACATGCTGGAAGGCAAGGCAGGAGGTTCTTACACACCTACATACTAGAGGCTACATTCAGCAGCACTATGCAGGCCTGTCCTCTGTGGAAATCACAACGGAGTTGAAACAGAATTCGTCACCAACGAGCACCAACTGCTGCTGCATACATTCTTTACTGTTATTATCTAGCCTGACATTATACACTGGTTACTGGTATATGTTCTAACAATAGCGGCCCGGGGGGGGGTTGTGTGTTTAGCTATTCTGTATGTACTAATTTATGGCCCACATTGGCATTGAGGTTCTCAACCACGTATAAAAAGCAGCAATACCACTTCATGTTCTTGGCACAGTGAGGCTTCAGACACAGCGAAAACCTACGGTGGAAATTTGTAGCCTGGTAAACCATGATCACGGTCACGTGAATTCACATTAGCATTTGTGTGTCTATTCTGCAGACCGGTCTAGACCCCAAACTCTGTGTGGGCGTTTTGCAGAAACCAAAAAGTGGAAGAGCCAATCAGCGTCTGTCGATCACAGGCCCCTAAAAGACACGCATGATGTGAATTTAACACTGCATGCTTTTAGCTTGCACACAAAACGTTTCCAATGCCCCGTAGAGAATATAGTATCTAAGGATATTCATTCATATGCAGTGTGTGATCTACCCTGCTATTTCAGCCCGTCCTCTTTCTTTGACCACGTCGTTTAAAACATCACAAGCTTGGCAGTTCTTGGAGGTGCACTTATCCCAAACACGACTGAAAATAAATGATACTGTTCTAGTCCAGAAGAAAGAAAAGGACTACGGTACGTTCATTTGACTACGTTCTAGAAAGACAAATTGTGGCGGCATTGTAAAATATGCAACCACAATTACAATGCAGATGGTCTTACTGTATGAGAAGGAAAGGGGAGAGTGCACCCGGTGTTAATTAAAGGGCCAAAATGTCAAACTGTTGCTTCTCAGTATTCAAAATTCAAAAATCTGCAAAAACATAATTGGCACATTTCGAGCTTGCAGATCTGCTACTTTTGTGTGACGTTGTATTATTGTTGTGTTTTCTAGTAAATGTATGCCCTACTTGATCATACTGTATGATCAAGTAGGTATTCATTTACTAGAAAACACAAAGAATATGGAGATAAAAGAGTACTATACGAATAACAGTTTAAGTCCAAATTTTATTCTGACACCCTCCACGAAAAGGCCTACTTGTCCTGACCCCTTGTCCATCATTTATACATTATGGATAATTAGTGTGGACTTAAACTGTTATTCGTCTATTGGTCATGTGTGCAGAATGAACCCAGGTGCCATCCCGACTCGAGGACAGCCATGAGATGTACACCGCCAGGGAAGAGAACAAGAGGCTGACCCAAAGAGGCATGGGAGAAGGAAATGAAAGAACTTGGATGGACCTGCACGAAGAGTAAGTAAGTACCACTGCACCAGTGTGAATATGACTATGGCTATATAACTATTTGGCTATGTGTCTGTGCTCTTCTCGAGTGAAGTTCTGGACTGGCTTACTTCCACGTCACTCACCTGGCTTCACTGACTTTAGGAAAGCACTAGATGGAGCTGAGGGATAACTAGGTTCAAGTCTCATGTCTTTCTGGGTGTCTGTCTTTCTGTCTGGCAGGCAGGCACACCCCTCTGTCTCACTCTCTCTCTCTTCCTCTTCATCCTTGCCTACATCTCCATCTCTCGTACTCACACACACACACACACACACACACACACACACACACACACACACACACACACACACACACACAAAGGGCTTTGAACACAAGACACAGGGGAACTGGCAAAGTACACTCATTACCTCAACGCAGAGAGAAAACATCACCAGGTGGCAGAGATCCTGCATGGGTAAAATAAACAGAGCTCAGTCGAGCTAAGCTGGCTTTTGCCGTTCTGTCTGTGTGTGTGTCTAAAGGCCAAAGGCACTATAATTAGAAAAGGTTATTTGGGGGTTATTATAATCGCATAAGAACCACTGTGCTGCCGTCATAATATAACATTTGTGTGTTTCTTAATTCCACTCTAAATAATCAACAAAGACCAAATAGTAGTTATGACTCGGTAATATGGAATCTCAGAAGTGTACTCGTTTTGATCATTGGTTTTGGATTGGAATCTATTTTCTTGTTGCCATGCAGGTTAGGTAATAGGTATGTGTTCTTTGGTGCCAGGCTGGTATGTTGGTATTTGTATCTAAAATGTTTGGTGCCAGGGAACTTATGTGTGCTTAATTTTGTTATTTTCTCCCTAAGATGGTTAAAATTATGCATTTGTTACGCTTACGGTAGTTACGCATGTGTTTTTACTTTTTTGGTAACAGGACAGGTGTCTGAAACTAAAAGCTGATGTCAGAGTTGACCAGCTGATAGTCATCCAAGGATCTGTCAACAAGGGCAATGGAGAAATGGAAAATACAGTGGAATAGACAGAATTATAAACTAAAACGGGACGCTCAATGGAGAGTAAAGCCCCAGGGCATGCCCAAATATCGGAATACTACTTACAGTGTCTGACGCAGTATCATCAATACAGTACGCAGACATAGGGACAGACAGTTGCCATGTGGGGGTCCCTGGAACATCCAGACCCCCAGGAACGCGCCCAGGGATCATACTGTATTGTACTCTGTGCCACTTTGGCCACTTTAGGTGTTGCAACTGTCCATGCTTGGACACATACACATACTGTACATACATACACGTACACATACATACATACACACATCGCTGCGTAGTGGAGCAGAGGCACCGCTCAAAAAACACAAGTTAGAATATCTAGATAAGAGGATTCTGCCTGATAGCAACGATATGGACCTGCAAGGGTCCACATGTGGTAACATTAGTGTTAAATAGTGGATTTAGGATTGTGTTGTACTATTGTGTGTATACTTAGTGACCTGCTTAATGTAAGTCGCTCTGGATTAAGAGTGTCTGCTAAATGCCTAAATTGTAAATTGTATGGGGACTGCAGGCAGACACACAAAAGCCACTCAAAGGCTGTGATTTCAAAACATGCTTCCCTCACCTCAGAGTTGAGGGAAGCATGTTTTGAAATCACTGTGTAGTCAACTACACCACACTGGTTGACTACACCACACTATAACTACACAATTCATCAACCAATGCACTTTGCACTGCACTATCAAATAGTTGCCTAGTGGTTGATTTCATCTTGATTTGTTAAGATGTTTGCATTTTGCGCGGCTGTGCACAGCGTTGTGTAGCTCTGGTCCATAGCCATAGCCTTACTAAGCGGTGTGTATCTGTATGAGCACGGAATGTGCTCAGCTGATTGGCTGAGCACGGAATGTGATGTATGATGATAAGATGCCGCTCACAATCACACGAGTGTGATTTGTTTTGCTTCTAGAAATGGTATTTTCACCCCTCTGTAACGTACCTAATCATATGGGTCAACTCCAATGTGTAACTAAATTGGTCGTCGAATCCTGGACCTGCAACACTTTAAATATGGGTCAAACATATACAGTACTAAACATCTCATCAGCAAATAATAGAAGTTTTGGGAAACAAATGTGTGTGTGTGTGTGTGTGTGTGTGTGTGTGTGTGTGTGTGTGTGTGTGTGTGTGATTGATTGATTGATTGAAGTATTTATTAACAGTTTGCAGTTTACATTTCAAGCGCAACTTTTGGTACAAAAAAATCACACACGTGTGAACTGAGTGGTGCAATTCGCCCCCCTCTCTCTCTCTCTCATTAGAGACACAGCACTACCCCTCTCTCTGTTTCTGGCGCCCCCTACTGCTATTAATAAGTCACATACTCGTGCTCATTCAGGTACACAAACAGGTACACGGACATTGCTGGTTGTAGGAGTGGTTGCACCACTCAAAAACTGTTAACTGTGAGTGGACGACCAATAAGCACTAGACTTGTTTACAAGAGGGTCCACTTTGTTCAATTCATCATAAGTGTGTGTGTGTGTGTGTGTGTGTGTGTGTGTGTGTGTGTGTGCGCGCGCGTGCGTGTGCGTGTGTTCGTGTGCGCGCTTTCCCCACTGTGCTGTAGCAGATATTAGATAACGAACATAATTGCCGTTAAGTCTCAGAAACAACAGCAAAAGAGGTCGAGGGATTGAAGAGGTAGCCTATTCGCCTAGCCCTAGTTAAATCCATCTCCCCCTGCCGCCACACGCCTCCCAGGCTCACACCCCCTTACCTCCGTCGATCTCTCCCCCTCCCACCGCCGAGACTCTCACTCATATTCAGTCGCGGCGGAGCCCGGATCCAGGTCGGGTCGATAACGGTGTTATCTGGGAATGATGCCGGCGGTTGGGACCGTGGGAGTCGGTCTGCTATGGGCACTGGTGATCGCGCTGGTGGTGGTGCCAGACGATGCCGCGTCGGAGCTGGTCACTCTCGTGCAGGAGACAGTCAAACCCGAGTCTTCCCTGCTAAAGCCAAAGGTTATGATCGCCATTCTGGCGAGGAACGCGGCGCACAGCCTACCTCACTACCTGGGCTGCATCGACAGGCTGGATTACCCGAAGGAGCGCATAGCCATTTGGTGAGTGAGAGACTCGCGGCTTCACTTTTCCACCAAGTTACCTAACTTTTGTTCCAAGTTACCTAACTTTTGCACAACTTTCGTTATACTTGGCAAGAAATCACACTGCACTGTGCTGCTGTAGCCTACTGTTGTGTAATGTGTGTATGTACAGTAGCAACTTCTACACGTTTTGCTGACGGTTTAAAGTAGGGGGTTGTGTAATGTGTATTGTCTAATTAAAAGCAGCGTGTGTCCACATTAATAATAACACAGAGCGACCTGTTGCTGTTCTTTACGATGTGTAGCTACTTGACTCCGCGTGTCTGCCGGTTCTCCTAATTGCATACTATAGGCGAAGCCGAAGATGAAAGGCTAGTTGAAGTTGAGCAACTTAATCACGGTTCCCTCTCTTTCTGATTCAGCAGAATGCTGCGGAAACGCGGCATTAGAAACAGCGGGGCCCGGGGCTGAAGGACATGTGGAGCAAGGTGGTGTTGGTTTGGTGGGCAGCCAGCCTTGTGTTGTAGTCGGGCTTATATAATAAGGTAGATTATTAAGGTAAAAATGCTGTGCTGCTGTTTAATCAAAGAGCCGTGCAGGGCAGGCGAAGGATGAAAGGACACATTGAATTGGTCTGACAACCCGACAAGGGGCGGGTAACCTCTGGGAAGTCGTGCGTAAAGCTCGCGCGCGCGCGTGTGTGTGTGTGTGTGTGTGTGTGTGTGTGCGTGCGTGTGTGCGAGAGAGAGAGAGAGAGAGAGAGAGAGAGAGAGAGAGAGCGAGAGAGCGTGTGAGTGAATGAGAGTCGTTGCTGTCAGGCAGAAACCTCCATAATTATTTTAACCTCTTTTTTTCCTTCAAACAGTTCAAACAGTTTTGGACATATGAGGTTTCCACCCAAGAGAGACGATTATAGAGAGATAATGTGTGTTTTGAGGAAAGAGTGGGTGAGATAAGGGATAGGGGAGATATTTATTTTAATCTATAGCCAGCCCTGCAGCAAGGAAATCACTAAATCAGGGACGGATAGAGAGTGACTACAGACTAAATATCTAGCTTGCAGACATGTGGAGAATGTCTCTTCACTTTTCACGTGCCTGTACAGTCATGTCGCATACACTACTTTCTGTGATTCTGTCAGTCTTGTCAGACACTGTCTGACAGACATACCCTAACGGCATTCTTTTGTTTCTTCACTCCTTGCTTTGTTGAAAGCCTATATTTTGCTTTCTGTTTCTACAGTTGAGAGACCCCACCAACACGCACGCGCGCGCGCGCACACACACACACACACACACACACACACACACACACACACACACACACACACACACACACACACACACACACACACACACACACAATGCACAAACATGGGAAACTCAATAACAAGTGTTTCAGGGTACAGATTACAGAACTACAGATCACGGGTACAGGAAGCGTATGGCGACTGCCAATCCTCCAATTATCGCAGACACTGAACATAATTTAGCCAATGCCTTAGCTCTATAGGCTTGGGCATTTCTGCAATCTGCAGGCCTCTCACAGCTGATTTATGGACATTACCGAGGCTTCCAAATATGAACACAAGTAGTTTACATTGTAACCAGCTGTATAATAGCATCCTTAAGACGTTGGTACTTAAACGCCTTGTTAAGGATTCAAGGAATGCCTCTTCCAGACTGTGGTCAAAATGTAATGTACATGCCACTTCCAAAATGTTCACTACTGTCCTCATCAACAACAACATCTGGTGTACAGTGTTAGCCTGTGACATCTGAAAAGGCATCATTTTCATTAGTGCCCGCATGAACATGGCAGTTCAGTTGAAACACATGAGTGCTAAATGAGTTTCGGTGACTGGATTGTGGTCATAGTGCAGACAATGAAGAGGAAGCGTACTGTATAGGATAGGGTACCACAGAGAAAGATTGAGTCTGTTGGGCGCCCACTGGCCAAGTGGTCCAGGCACATGCCACATATAGAGCACCGAAGTCTGACGTCACTTTCAGTAGAGGGCGTCAGTCCCCAGGTTCATGTATTTGTTTAGTTGCATTGAAATCCCCATTGAAGCGATTTTAGATCGCCTCATATAACAACTGTGTTTGAAAAATAAACATGTCACCCCGGCCGCTTCACTCATATGGATATGAGAATCAACTGACTGAGAGAAAACGCTAATGTTACTGCTGCTGAATTAGTTAGATTTTCGCTAGAAGCAGACTGTATATCATATCACATATCATATATGAGTGACTGACTGTTGCAAACGATACAGAGACACCTCCCTAACAATAATGCCGAGACAGCTTGTTTATTTTTGGACCACAACGCTTATAGTAGACGATATTAAGATCACCCCATGTTATTCTCCATAGAGAAATTACTTCCGCGAACCAGGGGAATCGTCGGGATGAGCGAGTTACGTCAGGACTTCGGTGCTCTATAGGCTCTGGCCTGAGTGCGTCACGTTCATGACTACCTTTGCTGCATATCTCCCCCCATCTCTCTCCCTCTTTCCTGTCAATCTTCATTTGTATCTATCAATAAAGGCAGAAAAGACAAAAAGTAACCTGCATGTTACACACTATAATGTCCTGATACTATAAGGGAGAAATGGTGACAGTATATAGAAAGAAGTTGGAACATTGCTTAAGGTGTCTAAGAAAAAGTGTATGGCACTTAAAAGGTGGTCTTTTGACACAGGGATCAGATATTTGAAAAACAGCCCCAGGAAACGTTAACACCCCGGATTTTACTATGATGATCCTAGTCAAAAACGTATTTCTCTTTATCTGTTAAATAAAGGGATTTGTTTTACTGTTAAAGTCATTATCATTATCGCACAAAAAATCTACACCCGAAATACCTAATGTCTCATTTTAAATGCCATCCTCCTTACAGCTGGTTTTGTAAGAAAACACCAGTACAAGCGTTGATCCTCGCGAGGCTATTAGCCACGATGAGAACAGAACAAAAAGTCAGAAGGGGAATGCCTTTCAGAGCTCGTCGAGTTTAGTGGAGAAGTTTGAATGCGGAGCAAACAAAGAACAAAACTTCAGAGCCTCACATTGTCCATAGGGAAGCTTCTATAGCTCTAGCTGTGTGCGTGCGAAGTCTGTGTGTGTGTGTGTGTGTGTGTGTGTGTGTGTGTGTGTGTGTGTGTGTGTGTGTGTGTGTGTGTGTGTGTGTGTGTGTGTGTGTGTGTGTGTGTGTGTGTGTGTGTGTGTGTGTGTGTCTGTGTGTGTGTGTGTGTGTGTGTGTGTGTGTGCCTGTGTGTGTGTGTGTACGCACAAGCACATGATGTTCCACACAATAGTTCCGCCCTCAGGCTCCAGGCTTGGGCTGAGCTGCGCTGAGATGTTTTTTCCCCCTCTACACTCACGTTAAACTGAGAGACTGTCAGCAAGCCAGAGAAGACCATATAGAGCAAATCTCCATGTGCAGTCTGTTAGAACAACTAATTTAACACTCTCTCTCTCTCTCTCTCTCTCTCTCTCTCTCTCTCTCTCTATTTTTCTCACATTAACGGATTGTAAACAAGACTTTACCATGCACCAGAAGTGGCTATAATACTCTATCTACAGCTAGCTTTCCATCCTAACCGCAGCAATCGGCTCTGACCTAAATGCAATCAGATTCTTCATTTTACAGTGCCCACAATCTACCATTGTCTCCCTCTCGCTGAGCAGGATGTTAAAAGTGGTCATGTAACTATCGATTCAAAACAGACGTAACACTAGTACTATAGTACAAGTAAATGTAGTACAGGTCAGGAGACAATTACGGGATAATATGAAAGATGACACCAGTGACAAATTGAGCTTCTAATAACTCAATCTCATAATTACAAGTTTGGTTTGCTTTAAGCCATCTATTAAGGTTGAATTTGAAAGTCAAATAAATAAATCTTAATTCGGTAGGAAGACTATTCCAGAGAAAATTGTTTAACCAAACATACTGTCTCCCCTTCTCTCTCCCTCTCCCCACACACAGTATAACACAGCACACATATACACACACACACACACACACACACACACACACACACACACACACACACACACACACACACACACACTCAACGTGCAGTCAGTGGCTCAAAAAGCTCATTTACTCTACTACGATATAAAAGAAAACACCTGCAGACTTTTGTATGCTGAGCGGTCAAAGCTTAGCGTAGCATATGTGTCAAGTTAGACGAATGTCAACCCTTGACTTCAAAATAAGAGTGTTATTCCCGGTCGGTGGAAGATATATATATTTTTTTGTATTATCATAAATATTATTCTCTGATATCGGTATTCGTTATCGGTATCGGCTAACACAGAAATTGTGTTATCGGGATCGGATCAGCAACGAAAAAAGTGTATCGGGACATCCCTAGTTGTTAGATATGGTCTTATGTATGTGCCTGAAATTAGACAGATTGAATTTGATTGTTTTGGCTACATTTTTTACTTCAAATGTCAAGTTTTAAATGTCAAGTTTCGCCACAGCATGTTTGTAGCTGCAGGAAACTTCACTGTATACACACACACACACACACACACACACACACACACACACACACACACACACACACACACACGCTTCTCTGTCCTCTCACACCCACTAAACACAGACACACTCGCTCACTATAGAGCATAGCAGTGGGCGGGTTTTCTGGACCCACTGTAAACTCTCCAATTCATTTTTCCCATAGAGATTTACAAACATATTTATATCAATTATTCTAAGGCTAGAATCAAGCCATCCAGGATCCTGGTGAGTCATGACCATAAAACCTTGGATTCTGTGATTTTTAATAAATACCGTTTGTTTTCCCACGGAATCAAAGGTTTCATGGTCATGACTCACCAGGATCCTGGATGGCTTGATTCTAGGCTTAAAAGAATTGATATAAATATCTTTGTAAATCTCTATGGGAAAAATGAATGGCCGATTTTTCAGTGGGTCCAGAAAGCCCTATGCTCTATATCCGATGCTCAGTCTCTTGACCATAGTCTTAACCCAAGCACCACTGACTGATGCTGATGGAGTGTGTCTGTCTGAGGCAGGTGGCTCTCATGGTCTCTTCCCTGTGTTTACAACCACAGTCACTTCTGTCTCACTGCTAACTCCATCAACCCTTTTGTTTGTTTAAACAGGTGTTATACCTCTATTACAAGACAGTGAGGCTGGGCGTGTCTGTTTGCAACTTTGCGCGCACACACGCACGCACGCACGCACGCACACGCACGCACACACACACACACACACACACACACACACACACACACACACACACACACACACACACACACACAAAGCTTACTCTCTCTTCACCAGAACACAATCATGTAAGAGCCTTTTCCATTAAATCTCTAAAATACACAGCATTGTTTTCATGAAACATTTTGTTGGTTGAACAGTTTGTTCGTAGAACTAAAGTCTGGTATAAGCATCGTCGATATATATATCCGTATACCAATACTCTGCGTTCACACTTACTTGTGATAACAATGTAGATATTTGACTAGGTAGAGTAATGTGATATTGTCCTATACCAAATGTACCCAAATTCAAAAAACACATCATGCCAACATTAAATATACCAGTAAATTGAATCGAGGCATTTCAAGCAAATGTGAACAGGGTTTGGCCTAACAACGAACTAGCCAATTGCAGAGTAGTCGGTCCAGGCTATGGGATCCCACCCTTGCTTTGACGCCTGGTGCAACCTATACGTTGTTCTACCCTTGATGCCGGCGCGCTCGCTGTGTCTCATCAGCTATTGCTATGTGTAGCAACATAACTATTAAAAAAAAATAATGAATCAAAATTTTAAGCTTTTCAGAAACATAGGTCAGGCCCTAGAAGGCGTTCCCAGATTCGGCCTCAGGCATCAATGGGTTAAAGAACAATGGCAGCTTGTTTGGAAACGATCGTCACTATTTCACCTATACAGTCCAACAAAAATTATTTAGGATTTTATACAAGAAATATGCCATGCATTTGCTCAGTCTTACAATTTAATGTAGGCATTTAGCAGTAAAAAATGCATTTCCATTGTGGTCCAGCCGTTATTCTAGCTTTTGACCTCTTCTTGTTTTTTCAGGGTAACAGTGGGATTGTCCTTGCTCACCTTTTAACTCTAGCTTGCCCTCCCACCGGTCCAGGGGCTTTGCTTTGGTGTGTGTGCTTTACGTCTGAGTGAACTTGTGTGAGTGAACGTTTTTTGAATGTGTGTTTTACATTTGTCTCTGGATGTCTAAAATCTGTTTCTGTTTGTGTGACTGTAATGGTTGTGTGAGTTTACTAGCTAGGACATCAAACACAGATATAGTGCCAATAAATACATGAAAGGACATTAAGTACAAGCTAGAATGATGCAACAACACAAACAATCACATTTCTCAGTGACCTGAGAGTCAGATGGGCAGAGGTATGACAGTGTAGTGAGAGGGCGGTGAGGCAGACTCTCACGCTAGTGTTAGAAGAACGAAAGAATGCAGGGAATTACAGAAAGAGGGGCACAGAGGGAGAGAGAGAGAGAGAGAGAGAGAGGGTGGTCGATGGTGTCAGAAATTACCCAGGGGCCTCTGAGCATGTTAGTAAATCCGCATTCCACTGCCACTTTAAACTGTGTGTACCCCTGCTTTTCTGTCTCTCCCCACTTCATTTGTTCCCCTCCACACTGCTGGACTAGATTAAGTCAGACTGCTGTCAATGAAAATAAAAATCAATGCTGGAGCCAGATATTAGACATGCAGTATCTGCTCCATGCTGGAGCCAGGTATTAGACATACAGTATCTGCTCCATACTGTATCTGCCAGGTATTAGACATGCAGTATCTGCTCCATACTTGTGGAAGTATCATTCATCATACATCATCACATTCCGGCCAATCACAATAATTGGCATCCTCACTTTTCTGTCCTCACGTTTTATCCTCAATTCCGTGGTACACACAGACACAGAAAGCTGGCTAGTATAGCTTTCTGTGGCTTTCTGAGCACATTCCGTGCTCAGCCAATCAAATCTTCGCTATGGGGTACACACATTGCTCAGCCAATCAAATCATCGCTATGGTGTAGTAGGCGTACACACAAAAACACAAAGCTGGGCTTAGGAGGGGAAAGTACTCCCCTCAAAAACGTGATGACACTAAAGACAATACATAGGCAACTGGGTACAAAACTCAGTTGACTTGAGAACATAGAAATACATGTATTAGGACAGTAGGACTGTGCTTCTAAAACACAGCAGTCGATAAGATGCGATTGTATTATGGTATCAGTAGTAATAGTTCCCCCAACGGCCAAGCAAAGCAGGTGGTTGTGAACACATACGTAGGGTGCTTATGGGGGTTGACCTTCAATCAGCTTCGCACAGCTGATGGCTGACAGGTGGTCCTGATGAACACTCAGGGGATGCTGTTAGGGGTTAAGTGTAGTCAAAGTGACACTTCAACTATACTGGGTGGTCAACGGGTCGGACCGGTGACCTTCTGATTACCAGATGACCCACTAAGGAGATATACTGCCCTTAATGACCTGCAGTATCTATGCTTTTATATCTGTGGTCAGGACATAGCTTAGCTTGTGAATATTGTAGCTTCTAATCTAGAGTATTGAACTGCAAAGGTGAAGTGTATTTCCTAAAACAGTTAATATAATAAAACAGTACGGTAACATACAGTACTAGTCTGAAACCAATGGCAGTACTGGATACACTTGAAAAGTGTACTGTAGTTAATTTGTTTTCTTATTTTCAATATGTTATGCTTCGGTCTACATGGGGACATTTGTTCTTATATGAGAACAAACTCCCCCTTACAACAGAAGACAAATGTCAGATCCCTTCACGACAGTCCTACAGCCCAAAGAGAATAGATAAGATGTGTTGGGTATGTTATCTATGATGGGTCAAACCGTACCTACTTGATCAAACTGTCTTCATTACACCTTTCAGATGAAGAAGTCCCAGAAACTCTCACTTTCTCTTCCAGTTACCCCGTGGTTGTGTTAAAAAAAGATATTTCCACAAATCCTGCCAGGGAGCATGATATGATGAGAAGATTATGTTTGTTCAGCATCTTTTATCTTTTGCCAGCTGGCTGTCGTCTGTCACACTACCAGTGACTTATTGTTCTTAGCTTATGTGTTTCAAAGGAAACGGAAGAAGGTTGTGTTTATGACGAGCAGAATTAGATTTTCATTCATAATCGAGGCACAGGTCAGCCATGTTCTCTTCATTCAGCTCAGGCGTATTTTCTTTTTCTGCTGCTTGCTTGCCTGCTACTTAGTGCGTATAGCAGTCTATGGTGGAGTACTTTACCAGATGTTGGAGATGGGGGTCATGAGTATTTGGGGGGGTTGTCAGTGAACCAGGGAGAGAATGTCGAAGCTCTGACATCATCGGTTCTGCCCTGTAGAACCGCATTGGTTTTAGAATGTCAGGTTGTTTATTTACAACTTCTGTCATCCCTGCCACTCAGCCCTTTGGCATTCAACACCACAAGATGATGCATGCTTGTTATTTATCGGTTTTTATCTTATTAACCGTGTCAGCAACACCTCCTGTTGATAATTGATTGACATTACTAGATAATAATCGCACATTAAGCCATTGGAAAGGTCAGAGCATTCATCGCTGGCATTTCCCTATTCCTGAAAGAGAGGTGGAGTTACGTACAGTATATAACAATATTTGTCGCCTTGGGGCCTCAGGTATGGTAAGGCTCAATCAACTTAAAAAATGTCAGTGGTTGCCAAGTACATGCTATAGCACATAATGAGAAGTAGAGGTGTTCCCTGCAACATATTATAACACTGCTGTCAGAAGTTAGATGGGTAATTGTATGCTTATCTGTCAGGTGTGCCAAATAAAATAATATCTGGCCCCTTGGGCACTTCCCTCATGAAGTGTGTGGACCCAGTGACATGGCTGGGTGTAAAATAAATTATATCTGTCATCTGTATTTGTTCTGTAAAGTTAGACTAATTTGGAAATCAGTACCCAATGTGTGCACTTACAGCTGAATCAAAGAGATTCCGATTGTCCTCTGTGAATGATGTGCTTTTCGTGTGATCTGAGGCATTGGATGACAGCGCTGGCAATGACACTGTATTTAAATTAGTTAATTTGATTAGCTATGAACTGAATCATTGATCTACTATCAGTCTTGCGCTAGTGAAACCCCCTAGTAAAAACAACTGTGTGCATCATGGGGTGGTTGCGTGCATGGCACTGCATGCATGTTTCTGGCTCATGCCATTTATACAGAAGTGGGGAAGTGGCTTCATATTCTACTCAAGTATAAGTACGATTTCTTGTGTTGAAAACTACTCAAATGAAAGTACAGAAGTACCGCTTTTGAAGACTATTCTGACTCGAGTAATAGTTACTTTGAGTTATATGTATGGTCATTGGTCACCATGAAAAGGCCAATGTAGCATCCTGATTGTTAACCACTAACTACAACATGAATACAATCTACTGCAACAACCCCTCTCCACTTCAGTGATGCCTCACAAGCGAAAAGAGGTTTGAAGCCATCTTAAATGGAATCTCTTCCTGATTGTGCCTTAACAGCATATCTGTAGGCTACTGAGGTAAAGGTACAATTACTGATTTGAGGATGTATGTACTCCTCTGTGTGTGTGTGTGTGTGTGTGTGTGTGTGTGTGTGTGTGTGTGTGTGTGTGTGTGTGTGTGCGTGTGCGTGTGCGTGTGCGTGTGTGTGTGTGTGTGTGTACTGTTTACGTTTATGTCTGCTTGTATGCATTCTGAGATCAAGCATCTGTTTCTTGTGTTCTGCCTCTCTGGCTTGTCCCAGTATCTCCCCTCTGTTTTCCATTCTCTTCCCAATTATTCGTTATTCCCCAGCTATCCAGATAGGCCATGTGTTGAATAACACTGCAATCATCTACGTCATCTACGATCAGTGCATCACCTTAAGACCACCTTTCTACAGCCTGATCCAATCCATCCATGGGAAAGTGATTCAGCAGAGAAACAGATCACAGTTAGATAGAGGGACAGTAGTATACCATACTTTCCAAAAAACCTCCTATCTCCATATTTTAACTTTTTGTGTTTTTCCATAGATGAATGCCCTACTTGATCACACTACAGTGTTATAGTCTGGCAGCCAACAGGCTTCTTTTGTTTGTCGGAAATTTGGTATTCTTTTATTGGCCTAAAATATTGTCTATATACATACATTCATGAATCCACTTGCTGACCGGCTGTCGGTATTGAGCAATTGTTTTTATAGGGGGATATATACCGGGATTCCTTCAAAATAGAAGCTTGATGGGCCGGGAAGACATGGCTGCTTTTACTCTGTAAAGGAAAAAAACAGAGATATTTTTTTGCTTGCTTACCTTGCTCTCGTTTCCATAATATCGCTAAATAATCCATCGTGTTCATATTTTGAGAGGCAGTTGAGAAGTCAGAAATGAAGAGCTTAGTATATCCATCAGATCAAACCCACGGAGAGCGCCCTGGATTAGGAGATACGAGACATTCTTTCTGCAAAACCCCTATAAAGAATTGCTCAATACCATCAGCCGGTCAGCAAGTGGATTCATGAATGTATGTACTGTATATAGACAATATCTTACGCAAAAAAACAACAACTATATACCACATTTCCCACTCCACACCCCTGGCTGCCAGACAAAATCATCATTTTGAAGTGTGGTGCAAAGCGGTGTTTCGAGCTTATAGATCTGTTACTTTTGCTATTTTTGAGGGGCGCTTCCTGTGTCCAGCTTTGAGGGTGTGTGTAAACCATTAAATACCATTGGTAATGATTGGCCAGTTTTGAGTGTTTGTGTAAACACAAACATTGCGTAAACAGAAACATTGAAGACGAAGGTGAGGACTGAGGACGCAAATTCTCATTGGCCGGAATGAGATGATGTACTAGGATACACGGGTGTGATTTTTGCATATTATGGCTCATTTATACTTGGTTGTCACACACCGAAAATGGCAGATCTACAAGCTCACATTGCGTCATGCCGTTGTTTGGGCTTGCTTGGTTTGTACATATAGGCTAGTTTCAGTGTGGGACACCGCCGAGCAACCAAGTATGAATCTGGTGGGATTCTATCCTAAACCACAGATAGTTTCACAGACCTCAAAGCTATCTGTGGTCAACAAGAATATTTTCATACATTGCAACTCAGAATATAATTATGGACTTTGGATTTAAAATGTAATGAAGCTTTCACGAATTATATAGCTAAATGGCTTACATAAAAATTATGTGCCTGGCGGTAAGCTCTAACACGTGACAACATGAAGCACCTTTTTTTGATCATCCAATGGAAAACCAGATGAACCATTAACACCAGATGTGCTGAGTCACCTTTCGATTTAGCACGCTGCTCAAACAGCCCCCCCTGGACAATGACTGGAAATCAGTGGATTTGCACACATGAAGCTCTATTGCGACAATTTACTGAAGCATAACCTTTTCCCAAACTACCATGGCTTTTTGAAAGTTTGTACCAGGGACCGCTAGAAGATAAGATATCTGTTTAAAAAAATACATATTGTGTTGTATTACATTTGCTGGAATGCCCCCAAGGACCCCTGGGGATCCCCGCACCCCACTTTGAGAACCAATGCCTTAGTTAGCCAGGAGGAGCTCTATCTATCCACAAAGCTGACAGTGACTGTGATTCATTTCAGAGGGGAGGAATCTCATCCTAGCTATACTGTTATGCTAAAAGGCATCCATCCCATCCAAGGTCTCCAGAGAGCACTTAGTTCACTCTTTCCGTGTTGTCGTTCCAGGCTTCCAGCACGTCAGCCGTCATCTCTTATATTATACACAACTGTCTAGTAAAGTCCAATATAAAGAAAAGAAGAGTGGATTCATTGTCCAATCTCTTCGTATTTGCACGGTTATGCTCTCTTCCCCCCTGAGTAGAAGTAATTGTTTCTATATAACTGACATTTCCCAGACTAAATTCCTCTTGTCCAGATGACTATGTGTTCCAGGCACACATCTGGGCCCCGAGCCAATGCCTTGGTCACAGCTTTGGCAGGAGAGCAATAATATTGCTGGCCCATGATGAAATAGACTGGCATCTTAGCATGAGGGACTCTCATCTGGAAACCAGCAAGGCAAAGTGAAAGAGAATAAGATTCATGGTGCTTTTTCACTGCGTGGGAACGGCTCGTCTTGACTCGCTTTACTGCATCATCCGGACCACTTCAGTGTAGCACTTCATTACAGCCACATTGAGCTACTGGCGATACATTTGAAGCTACTGCTGCTGTCTCTATTTCACCTGTAGGGTCCAACAGGACCAACAGCAGTTGTTAACAGTTCCTGCTCAAAGCAGGAAACAGGCCATGCTTGGCAGTTGCTAATAAGGATTCATTTCACATTTACAACAGCTAGTTTAAAAGTGTGTTAAACTCGGCGCCTGAAAAGTTTGGGAAGTTATGGGAACGCTTGTAGCCTACTACTAAGAAAGGTACTACTTTTTCCCAACGGAGAACCAAAAAAGAGCAAGTCAAGTTCTCAAGTTGCCAGTACCGTGCAGGTGAAAGGTGCCATTGGAGAATTGGAGGCAGACTTACAAGAAAGTAAGAGAGCAGGGCAGAGAGAAAGAGAAGGACATCATGTTCTTCTCTTTCTTTCTCTCCCTCCTCCCTTACTCTCTTGGACAGGGGAGTTGGGGTCTAGTTGCTTGTCTGGCTGTTAAAGTCTTTAAATATGTGCAACAGACTAGTATAGTATTCATGAGAGAAATGGAAGCTCAAGTTTTGAGTGGAAAGATTATTTTGGCACCATCCGTCCGTCTGTACATCCGTCCGTCTGTGTGTGTCATCATGCTGGCTTTAACCATGGAGACAGTCTACCTCTGTCCATGTTCATGGTCTCTCTTTCCTCTACCTTGTTTTCCCTCTGTCCATGTTCATGGTCTCTCTTTCCTCTACCTTGTTTTCCCTCGCTCCCTCACAACATCACCCTCCTCCCTTCACTTCTGTCATGCACTTCCTCTCTGGTCCTCTCTCCTTCGGTGTCTTGCTCAGAGAATCAAGAGGTTTTATTTGTCACCAGTCACTACTACTACTCATACAGGTACAAGCTGTGAAATTTTAGCAGTAAGGCATAACCAAGCAATGTACGCACTACGCAGATACATGGCTTGGTTTTTTTTTATAGCAATCTATACAGGATTAATTTCAGTTTTAAATGCAATTGTTTTATTTAGTTTTCCTCTTGTTTTTTTTCTTCTAAATCTTTATATATGTCCAATCGATGTCTGTTCTTGTTCATGGCTCTGACAGCCGCCAGAAAAATAAACCCTTCTTGAGATTTGAGCCTCAGGCACTGAGACACCTCAGGCACTGAGACACCTCAGGCACTGAGACACCTCAGGCGCTTGTCGGTCCGCATTATCATAAGCAGCGTGTTACCAACGTTAGGTGTTGCCTGTCTTTTTTTTTTTAAACCTTTCTGCTCTGCTCAAGCATCTATTCACATAAATCTCAAGCAGGGACTGGGGGGAACTAAATTGCCTCTTCTCTCTCTCTCTTTACTCACTTATCACCCTTCATAACCAATTCAGTTTTTGTCTTACTGTCTATATCCAGTTTCTCCTGATTCAATCTTTGCCAATTCCCCCATGTATTCTGCGGTCGCTTGCGTTGGAGGAGAGGGTATAGAGTGGACAAACACATGCCTCTTCCAATTTCACCTGTCAGTGAGAGGACTGAGGAATGTTTCGCCCAGAAAACAATGTTTAGCGCTGTCCCCCATGCAGGTCCCCTCCCAGCTGAACAGAAAACAATGTTCAGGGCTGTCCCCTCCCAGCTGAACAGAAAACAATGTTCAGCACTGTCCCCTCCCAGCTGAACAGAAAACAATGTTCAGGGCTGTCCCCCAGGTCCCCTCCCAGCTGAACAGAAAACAATGTTCAGCACTGTCCCCTCCCAGCTGAACAGAAAACAATGTTCAGGGCTGTCCCCTCCCAGCTGAACAGAAAACAATGTTCAGGGCTGTCCCCTCCCAGCTGAACAGAAAACAATGTTCAGCGCTGTCCTCTCCCAGCTGAACAGAAAACAATGTTCAGCGCTGTCCCCCAGGTCCCCTCCCAGCTGAACAGAAAACAATGTTCAGCGCTGTCCCCTCCCAGCTGAATAGTGTCTGAGCAAATAGGCATAGGGCCTGATTCTTCAACGCGTTTACGCTGATATAATGACGTGAAGCTAGCGGAAAGGCATTTACGTGGATTTCCCACATTAATTTGGAATTCATGGAAATGGCCGTGAACTTGACGCTCACGTAGGTTGGTCGGAAACTCCGTAAAATCCCACGGGACCTCTTTAGGTGGCGGACGAATTTACGGATATATTCAGAAGGCTTTAGTCTTCATGCTGAATCAATAAATAGTTCCCAAATCGCAGATAAAATATGTAGGCATGTGTCCCGACCCTAACATTGTTCAGCACATAAAAAAATGATATATAAAAGCCGAGTGCACTTGCACTTGTAGCCTATGCCTATCCTATGCATGCATTCTAGAGTCAAGTCCCATAAGGAAACTGCCCCTGCAAGCGACACCTTTTTATTTATTTATTAGGATATTTCTATAGCATGCGCGATTGCGCTGCTCACTTGACAGCCTTCTCTAGGCTACTCGCAGTGCGTTGTGAGCTTGTAGATCGGCTCCCGTGGACTCGCGCTGCATGTTAAAAAACAAACTCACAATTATAATAAGAACATAGGCCTACACTTATCTGCATTCTGCACTGTACAAATCCAACGTTGTTTAGTGTGTGTTAGTGTTGTTTAGTGAGTCAGTTCTCTGACCGTCGGTGTGTGTGTGTGTGTGTGTGTGTGTGTGTGTGTGTGTGGGGGGGCGGACAGCAGCATGCGGCCGCTGAACCGAGTCCAATCTGGGTGAAATTTACATTGGAAAATTAATATAACGGCGCGGTGAGCCCGGCAAGGACAGAACACGGCCTGGCCCGACTGTTATATGGTCTATCTATGGCATTCTATGGTTCACAGACTGACAGACATGCCGGTCTGACAGACAGACAGCAGTCACGACGAGGGCTATAAATCCACAGCGTGCAATTTGGCCAGTCAGTTTTAAGCCAGCTCACCTTAATTAATTATAATATGGGCAACGTTGTAGCTGTGTAGGCTATATGCTGTAGGCTACTACATTGATCTCATCATGAGTTTGCCGTGTCCCGCGAATCATTTTAATATGACGACATCATGAAATTAATTTACATCTGATACATCGGATATCTATTTTACTTCTGCAGGCGAGTGTTGTTTCTTTTTTTATAACCCTCAGGTGCATTCATCAGTAGCCTATAAGGGCTTATCATTGCCGAGTTGTAATATAGCATTTGGTCGTGTGGTGAACAGTAGCCTACAAATTAATATCATGTATTGATATTGATCACATGCATGGATGCCACACACAGAATAGTTTAACTCACTGGATAAACTCACTGGATTATAATTTCTTAAATTCTTCAGACAAGAGGATCCCAATTATTCACTTATGAATGTATATGCTTGTACTGTTCTTTATCGCGCAAGCCATGCCCCCCTCCCTCTCTCCCCTCTCTCTCTCTCTCTCTCTCTCTCTCTCTCAAAAGACGACTTTTGCATTGACATATATCCGATATTTTAAATATCGGATAGCCTATATTTTACCTCTGACTGCAAAGGTGTGAGTGCAGCACCCGCCTTGGTCCCGAACTTAATTAAATAAATTATAATGATATTGCTTCAGCAGCGGAGCACGCACCGTTGTGGACATTTTAATAGAGTGCGGGCTATATTCATCGGCTGCAAAGCCTTTTTTCTTTTTTTGACAGACCAAACTGCTGTCTGCTGAGTCATGCTTGAAGCCTTTTATGGTGCGATATGGGGCGTGGATCAATGCAAATGAGGTTGTCGGGTTCTTTTCCGATCACTTTGCACCCACTGCATTCAGTATGACATACACCTGCGATACGCCTGAATCAGGCCCAATGGGCCTGATTCATTAAAAAGAAATACGCCACCGTTACACTGTGGCGGAAACAGATATCGTATTTATCCGTCCGATCAAGCTACGTTGAGATGACGTGTTATTCAGAGAGCGGTGTGTACCACAGGTGCGCTGGCGTATCGCAGGTGTATGTCATACTGAATGCAGTGGGTGCAAAGTGATCGGAAAAGCACCCGACAACCTCATTTGCATTGATCCACGCCCCATATCGCACCATAAAAGGCTTCAAGCATGACTCAGCAGACAGCAGTTTGGTCTGTCAAAAAAAGAAAAAAGGCTTTGCAGCCGCAGGCTTCACAGCCGCGGTCAATGCATGAATATAGCCCGCACTCTATTAATATGTCCACAACGGTGCGTGCTCCGCTGCTGAAACAATATAATTATAATTTATTTAATTAAGTTCGGGACCAAGGCGGGTGCTGCACTCATACCTTTGCACTTTGCAGTCAGAGGTAAAACATAGGCTATCCTATCCGATATTTAAAATATCGGATATATGTCAATGCAAAAGTCGTCTTTTGAGAGAGAGAGAGAGAGAGAGAGAGAGAGAGAGAGAGAGAGAGGGGGGGGGGGGGGGGAGAGGGAGGGGGGCATGGCTTGCGCGATAAAGAACAGTACAAGCATATACATTCATAAGTGAATAATTGGGATCCTCTTGTCTGAAGAATTTAAGAAATTATAATCCAGTGAGTTAAACTATTCTGTGTGTGGCATCCATGCATGTGATCAATATCAATACATGATATTAATTTGTACTGTTCACCACACGACCAAATGCTATATTACAACTCGGCAATGATAAGCCCTTAGGCTACTGATGAATGCACCTGAGGGTTATAAAAAAAGAAAGAACACTCGCCTGCAGAAGTAATATAGATATCCGATGTATCAGATGTAAATTAATTTCATGATGTCGTCATATTAAAATGATTCGCGGGACACGGCAAACTTGATTCATCTCATGATGAGATCAATGTAGTAGCCTACAGCATATAGCCTACACAGATACAACGTTGCCCATATTATAATTAATTAAGGTGAGCTGGCTTAAAACTGACTGGCCAAATTGCACGCGCTGTGGATTTATAGCCCTCGTCGTAACTGCTGTCTGTCTGTCAGACCGGCATGTCTGTCAGTCTGTGAACCATAGAATGCCATAGATAGACGATATAACAGTCGGGCCGGGCCGTGTTCTGTCCTTGCCGGGCTCACCGCGCTGTTATATTAATTTTCCAATGTAAATTTCACCCAGATTGGACTCGGTTCAGCGGCCGCATGCTGCTGTCCGCCCCACACACACACACACACACACACCGACAGTCAGAGAACTGACTCACTAAACAACACTAACACACACTAAACAACGTTGGATTTGTACAGTGCAGAATGCAGATAAGTGTAGGCCTTAGCCCCATATGTGCCCTCTCCCTACGCTCATTCTGTAGCTCCGAGATGAGGTCACAGAATGGGCCCCTCCCACGCGTTTCAGGAACGGCCTTCAACGGCGCAAGCTTCCGCAGGGAACATTTCTTATCCTTACCACACCATTAATCCAAAAAGTGTATGGACAATGCACCTTTACACTAATTCATACATAGGAGCGGCGCAGAAAATCCCGCCGCTCCTATGTATGAAAGCCTTTACGTCCCGTCTTTTGTCAGTCGCTTCCATGTTTATCAAGGAAGTGTGCGTGTGCGCGTGCATGTCGAGTGAACTGAAGTCAGTTGGAAATTTCGACCAGGGGAGGCGCCGGGGAGGCGCTAAAGCTTTTCAACTTCCTTGATAAACATGGAAGCGACTGACAAAAGACGGGACGTAAAGGCTTTCATACATAGGAGCGGCGGGATTTTCTGCGCCGCTCCTATGTATGAATTAGTGTAAAGGTGCATTGTCCATACACTTTTTGGATTAATGGTGTGGTAAGGATAAGAAATGTTCCCTGCGGAAGCTTGCGCCGTTGAAGGCCGTTCCTGAAACGCGTGGGAGGGGCCCATTCTGTGACCTCATCTCGGAGCTACAGAATGAGCGTAGGGAGAGGGCACATATGGGGCTAGTGTAGGCCTATGTTCTTATTATAATTGTGAGTTTGTTTTTTAACATGCAGCGCGAGTCCACTGGAGCCGATCTACAAGCTCACAACGCACTGCGAGTAGCCTAGAGAAGGCTGTCAATTGCAGCGCAATCGCGCATGCTATAGAAATATCCTAATAAATAAATAAAAAGGTGTCGCTTGCAGGGGCAGTTTCCTTATGGGACTTGCCTCGAGAATGCATGCATAGGCATACAAGTGCAAGTGCACTCGGCTTTTATATATCATTTTTTTATGTGCTGAACAATGTTAGGGTCGGGACACATGCCTACATATTTTATCTGCGATTTGGGAACTATTTATTGATTCAGCATGAAGACTAAAGCCTTCTGAATATATCCGTAAATTCGTCCGCCACCTAAAGAGGTCCCGTGGGATTTTACGGAGTTTCCGACCAACCTACGTGAGCGTCAAGTTCACGGCCATTTCCATGAATTCCAAATTAATGTGGGAAATCCACGTAAATGCCTTTCCGCTAGCTTCACGTCATTATATCAGCGTAAACGCGTTGAAGAATCAGGCCCATTGTGTCTATTTTACGTCATTATGTGTACGATGATAAGAGCGCCCCTCACTTCGCACGGATGAGGGGCGTGTATTTATGATGATTTATGATGATTTGATGAATTGAAAATGGAGGACCCTGATGTAAATTGGTCTTTGTGCTTTTTGCAGATTTTGTATTGACATGTACTTTTGTTGAATTGTGCCCATTCTGCAAACTGTGAATAACATTTTCAATCAATGTACAGTGCTGTGGAAAGTCATTTTCCCTTGGGGAAAGTAAAGTCTAAAGTCTATGATCGCCACAAGCGCACCTATCCACTAACACTGCCAAGTGTGTTCGTTGTGGGAGATGAGATGATTCGATTAGATAATTATTTTATTGTCTGTGTAATGTACTGCCAAAACTGTAACTTTTCTCGATTCAAATTTCGAAAATATCAAAGGTAACAGATCTGCCACGTTTTGAGGTTGCAGATCTGCTACTTCTGCTTTATGTGTGATGCTGTACAAGTAGGGTGTTAATTTCCCCCCCAAAAAATAAAAAAGTTAGAATATGCCATATGGACATAGGAGGTTTTTGCCCAACAAGATTTAGTCATGGTGGGTGCATTCTGGCCAACTGACCCTGGGCTTGTTAGCTTCTGTTGACTGTGAGAGGCATGAGGAATGTCAGGAGGTGCCTCCTACATAACCCCTCCTCCTCCCTACCTCTCTCTCTCTCTCCTCCGTCTTCCCTGCATATTCTCTCCATCTCTCTAACCCTCTCCTCTCCTCTGCCTTCTCCCTGAGGCCATCGGGTGGCCTGTAGCCACGTCATCCTCCAGGGACACCATTATACTATATCAGTACACACACACACACACACACACACACACACACACACACACACACACACACACACACACACACACACACACACACACACACACACACACACACATATAGTTTTAGATTGCGTCACTTTGTGCCGCTCTGTGAGCTCGTACATCTGCTATTTGTCTTGAAAACTTTGAAAGTATTGGATTATATTTTCAAATCATTTCTCATCTGGTCTGGGGTCCGCGGCACAAAAACCTTTTCAGATGGGGGGTCCGCAGCCAAATACAATACACATACAATTTGAGGGTCCTTGACCCTCAAATTGGTTTGAGGACCACTGGTCTACGTATGTGGACCTGATCTGATAGATAAACAGACCTAACCTGTAACCGGGCAGGTGCCATGTACTGTAAGTATTGATGCAGATGGAGAGAGACACTGTTATGCCTCATTTACAGGTATATATATTCCATTGTAGGAGAGTGTCCGGCACCAACAATAGGCAGATGCGATGTGTTGTGAGCTTGTACATACTATACAATAAACTCAGGGGACATTGGGTCATACAACAAATCATAAATCTGGCCTTTGTAGCACTATAGCTCTGAATCTGGCAGTTGGTAGCCTGTTATGTGCATGGGTTCTAATTTAATTTGAGATTTTAATCCAGTTTGACATATAATATTAAACCAGTTAAATGCAGTGCTGCAATCCAATTTGGTCACCGAAGGTCAGATTATAGTACAAAAGATGTAAGGATGTTCAGTGGCTCCCACAGGGAGTAGAGTGATGGGTTGCGCATTTGAAGGGTGGCAGTGGCTCAGCAGGTAGAGTTTGATTTAATCCTCGGCTCCTCCTGGCTTCGTGTTGAAGTGTCCTCAACCCTTGCATGGTTTCTGTGAATCCAATGCACATTAAAGCACTTTAGGCGAAAGGTAAATCTCTGTCGGGTGGAAACCTCATATGTTCAAATCAAAACTGTTACTTTTCAGGATTCAAATTCAATTAATTACTGCACCATTTACCATTGACAGATGGAGGGATTACGACAGAAAAATAGAGAGGACAAATTCCGGGGGCCAGTGGTTTGGATAGCATGGAGGAAGACAGGGACAGCGAGGGTGTGATGGAGAAAGGAAGTGAAAGGATGGTGTGCTCTAGCTAGAGGAGGTCTGGGGAGACATGTGCTGTCCAGATGCTAACCGCAAAGACGGTTTGGGGAGGGGGCTCAGCCCTAAACCCTCCAGGCACAATAATAAAGAGCCTGCTGAACTTACTGTAAACTTCAAAAGAGATGCTACAAAACCGAGAGAGCGAGGAAAGCGGTTTTACGGATACTTTATACTTGGTTGCGCGCCTGTGTCGCTCACCCAAAATAGCCGATCTACAAGAACAAGATGCTTCACACTATATGATGCGTTTCGGAACTTGCAGATCAGCAATTTTTTGTTCGCAACCACATATACATTGAGCATATTGGAAAAGGAATGATTGGAAGGGGGTGGAGAGCACAACATGTGCTCTCCACCCTTCAACACTTCAACCACAACTATGTGGTTGAAGTGTTCACCACAGAGAGTCAAAACCTTTTAATGAATTAATGAATACGATTATTTAAAAAAAGAATGGTGAAAATAGCAGACCTACAGTACAAGCTTGTAAGTGTGCTATTTTCACTATTTTTGTATGCCACCACTGTACAACGAGGTATAACACAGGGTTAAGGGGTTAATAAGACTAATCGATGGTCTAGCGACCCCTCCCCCCTCCCGTCCATTGAGTTCAATGGGCAGGTGGCGCCATCTTGGGAGATTTTCAGCTATTACTTTAAATAGTGTGACTATCACTCTTTTGCTTCTAACTTGATTATTGGTTGTAAATATTGGTTTAGATATAGTTTGTGTTAATTTCCCAGCCGTGCGCTGTAGGCATGCTGGTGCAGCAGATGGGTGCTGTGCCTCTAATAGTTTATATAGTTGTTTATAAAGCTGTGGAGGGCTTAGGGCTGGCCTACATCACAGACACCCTGTTGTTTTATGTTCCTTCATCAGCCCTTAGATCCTCTATACTGCCCTGCTTCTCAAACCTTTTCATGTCAACGACCCCCAAGTTAATATGGATTTGGCCACGTACCCCATTTGAAAATAGTCTGTGCCTGCAGGGAAGGATACACGTTTTGTATTGTGCAACGTTTTTCCACATTTGTTTTCACACTGCTCTAACTGCAGGCTTGCTAGATAATAGATACGCATAGCCCTAAATGGAGATCCAGCTTTCTTCAATTAATCTCCTAAATTATGGAGCACCTTACCTGAAGAAATCAAAGAGGCAGGCTGTGTTGAAATATTTAATGTCTCAAAGTTATTATGGTATTTTATAAGATTTTCCATTTAAGTTGCATATACCGATTCATTATGTACTTTACTTACTTTGTACATTATGTGCTTTACTCGTTTACTTTACTTTACTATTTTGGTAATGCAATGCAAATAACTTTTACATTTAATTTTGATCTATATTTAGGTTGTTTTTATATCTTTAACGTAAAAGAATTTGAGCTGCATGTTTTGTACTAAAGTGCTATTATTACTACTACTATTAGTACTACTGCTACAGGCGGACAGGTGGTATCAGCCGAGCACAGCTGTTTGACCTGCTGGGCTCTAGCAGGTACACAGTTCAGCTCAGCTGCATTGCTGACGTACCAGACTCTGATCCTGTCTAGAGGAGAGGAAATTGCAAAGTGAGTGAGTGGAGAGGGATGATGAAGCCGTGTGATATGGGAGAAAGATGTAATGGAGGAGGACAGAGCTTGTGACGGAAGGAAAGCACAAAAATCCATAACCCTGCAATTCTAACATTAACCTTAACCTCAAAGCACAGGGCAGAGGTTGTCCGAAGGTGAACGTGCACCCTCAGGCCACTGTCCTGTTGCGTGCTTTGCCTCGACATGTCAAGGAGGGGGTGTGTGGGTGGGTGGATGGAGGGGGTGTGTGGGTGGGTGGATGGAGGGGGTGTGTGGGTGGGTGGATGGAGGGGGTGTGTGGGTGGATGGATGGGTGGAGGGGGTGTGTGGGTGGGTGGATGGAGGGGGTGTGTGGGTGGGTGGATGGATGGAGGGGGTGTGTGGGTGGGTGGATGGAGGGGGTGTGTGGGTGGATGGATGTAGGGGGTGTGTGGGTGGGTGGGTGGAGGGTGTGTGCTTGGGTGGATGGAGGGGGTGTATGGGTGGGTGGGTGGAGGGTGTGTGTGAGTTTTTGGCATGTCATTATAGGTTAACTTTTTCAAAATGTTTCAAAAATAGATAAATAATAGATCTACAAGGCAAGCTCACAGAGTAAATAACTAAAATTAGTTTTTTACACAACACCATACAACAAAGTATAAAATAATACGTTTTAACCACTTAACCACAACCCCAACATCCAAAATTAGCCGATCTACAAGCTCACAATGTGTCGCAACTGGCGAAGAGATTTGGTGTACTGTATAAAATGTGCTTGGTTGCACTAAGACTGTAGGTTTAAATGTTTAAGCGGTTCAAACTGTTCAAATGAGAACAAGGGCCATGTACTGTAAGGGCGAGCCAGCAGAACGGCAGGGTTTTCTTTTCAAGTTCTCTTTTCATATCTGCCGCTTTCTTTACAGAAGCACAAATTAATCCGCCTGCCACGCATTCGCATTAGGTATTTATAAACACAGAAAGTGCCACACATTCTGGTGTTCAGAAAAGGCCCTTCATGGTTATGAATGATGCTGCTTCGGGGCAACGACACTGGTCTCAGGTTATTGAAGAGAGAGAGAGACACTGGTCTCAGGTTATTGAAGAGAGAGAGAGAGGGCAAGATGGTACACGCCAGAGCAGATGGGACATACACGCTGTCATGACCGCGTCAACCACAAACACTGATGAGATGATGAGGTATCTGAATTCACTATTATGAATTAGCCTAAGACTTAGACTCCCGTAGATATATTTTTAGATTCTGACGTCTGCTCTCTACGAGAGTAATCTAGTAAGAGAGTAATGACACTCCCGTTGACTGTCATTGTAACAATGGAATGCGGAGGTGCTCATTCTATCTCAATGGAATAGTTCCAGCCATAGGAGCAATGTTTGGAACTATCGCCCATAGGCACCCGCTTTGCGGCGAGATCAAAGCGTGTCACCACTCTCTTACTACATTACTCTGCGAGAGTCTAAAGTGATCATTGCTTGCGGACCTATAATCACTCTTAACATGTATATGCAAAATCTAAGGTGTTTACGTGGCTGTCCCACTTCTCAGCTTGGCCTACGTTCTGCTATTGAAACCCGTATATGCGTTGTTTTCAATAAAAAAGGTGTTTTGTTCCACTCTGTCTCGGAATCTGGCATCCATCTTGGATTTCACTCCATTGTAAATGCGCACCAGAACATTGGCCGTTTACATTTACAATGGAGTGAAATCTAAGATGGATGCTCCAGATTGGAGTGGAACAAAACACCTTTTTATTTAAAACAATGCACTTATGGCTTTCAAAAGCAACGTAGGCCAAGCTGAGAAGTGGGGCAGCCACGTAATCACCTTAGTTTTTGCATATGTACATATTAAGAGCGATTATAGGTCCGCGATCACTTTGACTCTCGTAGAGAGCAGATGTCAGAATCGAAAAATACATCTACGGGAGTCTAAATCTTAGGCTAATTATGAATGTGAACTCTAGCTCTTTAGATCAGTGGTTCTCAAGGAGGGGTCCGGGGACCCCCAGGGGTTGTTGTTACTTGAGAGCAATCCAGGTGTTCCCCAGCTACATTATTGATAGACCCTTTAATACAGATCTGTAACTCTTGAGAGTGTACAAATGGAACTAAATGGACTAATGAATTCTAAACTGGGCGGTAGTCCTTGAAATGAAGTGTTGAGAAGCACTGCTTTAAAAACATACTTTCATTCCATTTCTCTTCTTGAGAGTGCAAGGCGTGCTGCTGATGCCAGATGTCGGATGCTTTACTATCCATTCATTGTAGGGTAACATCAATCTTTATTGTCCAGTTTCTCGGACATCCGTGGCAGAAGTGGGCCCTGTAAACAGAGCATACTAATACTCACCACACCAGAGTGCTATATGAGTCTACTGACGGTTTTATACCTTGTCAGGGTTTGTGAGCAGATGTGAAAGCATCATTAGCTTGTTGTGGGGAAATGTGCAAAACAAAGTCATCCTGCTCATCTGTCGGTTTGGCTGGATTTTAATGAGCTCAGTGTGGAATTTAGCTAATGGGTTTTGTCCTTTATGGAGAAGTTCTGGAATACTTTAGTCCATTTGCTTTTGCTAAAATTAACCACCACCACACAATGATGTCTCACGGACTCCTCTACTTGTCTCTCTTGTATCTCTTGTCTATCGCTCCAGTTCAAGTAGCTCTGTGTCACTGTGTGTGTGTCAAATAATTGATTTCACACTACTACTGTTGGTCTATAAAGCTTTGAAAGGTTTAGTTCTGATCTTGTGCGATACCTGGCATGAACCATCTAGAGTCTAGACCTCTCAGGTCATCTGGGAAAGGGAAGCAGCATTTTTTTTTTTTTATGTACCACATGTCTGGAACAAACTCCCAGAAAACTGCAGGTTTACTGCCGCAGTGCCGCTCTTACTGTATTTAACACAAATAAAGACCTTATTGTTTTTGCCGCTGCCTTTAATTTAGTTACTTGTCTTTTTCTTTCTCTTCTGCACTGTAGTTGTATGTGTAGTTGTGTACATCTTTGTACTTCTTTAGTTTCATGCATTCTAATATTGTATAATTGTGTTTCCTTTGCTTGATGCTGTGTGTAAAGCACATTAATTTGCCTTGTTGAAATAAATAAAACGGCCTTTCCTTGTGTCTTTCTGTTTTTCCATTGCTTGACTCAATGTGTCTCCAACACATGCAATACAGTAGGCGGCGGCCTACTGTATAATGGGTGCTGCACAATATAGGTAGACAGTGACACATACCACACATTATTCTGCATTCTTCTTCCTAAAGAGCTTCTCACACATATATAATCCTTAATCACTACTCACAGCTGAGTCCAATCCTTAATCACTACTCACAGCCGAGTCCTTCATTGAGAGATGAGTCTTGAGATGTGTTGCAACACATGTATTTCCACCCTACCAGTGTGGATTTGAAGCGGCAGGAGAAGCATGTACTAGAAACGTGTGTGTCTACTAATTACCGGTAAAGTCAGGTGTTTGGTGTGTTCCCAGCCTGCAATGAAAACCAAAACATAGTGATGAGGAAGATCCTGCTTCCTCCATATTTGCAGGGTCAATCCTGTACTCGGAGAGTCTTCATTTAGCTCTGGATTTCGAAACTGAATTTTTTTGTTCAATTATCACTTTTTTCTCAACTCAAACTCACAGACAGACAGACATTATATGTATACATACATTTTAAGGACCCACTTTTAGGCCAGTGCACCAGAGCAAGCTTTTGCCTTTTTTTAAACCCCACCCATTTTAACCAAATACATACATACATACATACATACATACAAACCCCACCCATTTTAACCAAATACATACATGTCATACATACATACATACGCAATACGCACGCACACACGCATGTCGCACGCACACACACACACACACACACACACACAAACACTCATAAACTTCAAGACCAGATGACATGTTTAAGACACATGCTCAAACATACACTTGAAAGTCACATAAAGCACCACTAACGTTGCTGTAAACAGTTAAACATCAGCTTCTCGCACACAGGCACACTTCATGTTATGAAACACATGTGCACATGCACACACGCGTGCGTACGCACACACACACACACACACACACACACACACACACACACACACACACACACACACACACACACACACACACACACTATTATTGTTATTAACCTCTCCTTCAGACCAGCTGCTGTGTCTGTTTGTCTGTCCGTGATTGCCTGCTTATGCATGTGTCTGCAGGTAACTGAGGAGTGTAGTACTGTAATGATAATAGAAAATACCTGAGAATGTTTACTGTTTCTGAAGTGAGGTTTGTACACGCTTTCTATTTTGGTTTGCGTGTGTCGTGCGTGCATTCGCGCACACGTGTCTATGTGTGTGGAACGACACACCCACCACCAAGCGGTGGTACATTTTGCTCATCAAAATTGTCATCTTCTCTGTTGACATGGTACACATGGTGTGTGTGTGTTTCACTCTAGTTAGAAAAGTTGGGTGTGATTTTGGAGTGAGTACAGCAAGGAATATTACAGAAAGTAGTGGAAAACTCCATCTCAGTACATGTGTGTGTGTGTGTGTGTGTGTGTGTGTGTGTGTGTGTGTGCATGCGGGTGTGTGTGTGTGTGTGTGTGTGTACACAGGGATCTTTCACACATTGTAATGATGACCTTTCCTCTATAAGCTCATTTTAAACACATGTATTTCTTCCGATACGGTGAGCTCAGATGTATAGAGGACAGAGGGGATAGCATGTTGAGCAGCATGTGTACGGCGTTAGTCCATTTCAACATTACCAAAAAGAACGCACGCACGCACACACACACACACACACACACACACACACACACACACACACACACACACACACACACACACACACACACAAACACACAAACACACAGACATAGTGTACTCTGAGTCAGCCCTGGCTGCTGGTATGGAAACCTCCGAATTTGTGAGGCAGAGAGTGACAAACAGGCAGCTGCAATACTTCTACGCTAACTTGCACACTGACGTCTGTGTGTGTGCGCGCGTGCACACATGTGTAGTGACTGCTGAGTGCACTGCACATCATGTGCACATGGACGTCTCTTGTAAACAGGTCAGCCTCGGTAGCATTTCTTTTATTTTTCTAAAAAATTTATCCCACGATTCTGCAACCCATTTTTTTCACCCAGTGTCAATTATCTAATGTAATTCTGGGCGCTACACTTCCTCTGCCAATCTGGGGGAGCAGCGGACTGACCTCATGCTTCCTAGTCCAAGCTGCTTCTTTTCACCTGACAGTGGAGAGTTTCCCCGGCCGGACGTAGCGCGTGGAAGGAACACGTTATTCCGACCAGTTCCTTTCCTTTAGAGACCAGGATTACTGCATGTTTTTTGTGAGGGTACCTACCCTAGGGGACATGGGGAACATGCAAACTCCGTAATTTATACTCTGTCCTACAATGAAGTGTAAATCAGGCTTTAGGGTAGCAAGGGAAATGAGAGTGGCAGACAGGAGCTTATTATTCTACCACCACACTGAGTAATTAGACTCATTGGAAGGAGGCTTGACCTTTTGTCTAGATGCCAAAACCTTCTGATCTTTGGCAAGCGACAGCTGAGATGGGATTGGTTTCACAATTGATTAATCTGTTCATTATTCAATTATTATGTTCATTATTCATAGTTGGATTAATCAGTTCATTATTTAATTATTCTGTTGTTCATCTGCGATTTATGTAGACCATAAAGATGATGGTGAAATAAATGGTGTAATTGCATAAAATAATAGCAAATGTCAGAACATTATGTCAGATGCCATTAAGTGGGGTTGAGGGACTCTCAGGGTTCCTTAAAGGGGTTCTAAATGTACCCTTACAGGTCTGTAACACTGACCGTGTACACATTGAACCAAAAGGACCAGTTAGGGTCCATTTGTCATTCCTAAAGAATTTGCAGGTTTTGCTGGTGCTTCAACTGAGGAGTAACACAGTAAAATGCTGTGAACCTCGACTGACCGACTGCTGTATTTGCTGTTGTTTCAGGGCAGCAACAGACCACAATGTGGACAACACCACTGCCATGCTGAAAGACTGGCTGAAGAGAGTACAGAACCTCTACCACTATGTGGAGTGGAGACCCATGGACGAGCCAAGGTAAGAACCTCTACCACTATGTGGAGTGGAGACCCATGGACGAGCCAAGGTAAGAACCTCTACCACTATGTGGAGTGGAGACCCATGGACGAGCCACGGTAAGAACCTCTACCACTATGTGGAGTGGAGACCCATGGACGAGCCAAGGTAAGAACCTCTACCACTATGTGGAGTGGAGACCCATGGACGAGCCAAGGTAAGAACCTCTACCACTATGTGGAGTGGAGACCCATGGACGAGCCAAGGTAAGAACCTCTACCACTATGTGGAGTGGAGACCCATGGACGAGCCACGGTAAGAACCTCTACCACTATGTGGAGTGGAGACCCATGGACGAGCCACGGTAAGAACCTCTACCACTATGTGGAGTGGAGACCCATGGACGAGCCACGGTAAGAACCTCTACCACTATGTGGAGTGGAGACCCATGGACGAGCCAAGGTAAGAACCTCTACCACTATGTGGAGTGGAGACCCATGGACGAGCCACGGTAAGACAAAGCATTTAGTGCTCAGATCAGACCCCCAAATAGGCATTTTTCTAAATATTTCAGACACTTTCAACATACAAAAAAAAACAAAAAAACGTTTGCTTGTACTATGAGCTTGTACATCTGCTATGTTTGAGAACCACTGTTCTAAATCCAAAGAGGTTTCTGAAAAAAACATGTGTTGCTATCTATATCTCTCTATATAGCTAAAATCTTAAATGAAATGACAATGCTTTCCCAGTTTTAATATATATACACCAATATCTCTAGTATTTAAAACAACATCCATATTTGATGATTCCATCTTTTCCATTCAACCACTTTTAAATGAACATGGGCACATGATTTAAACTGGTCACAAATGACCTATGAACCATACCGTACTCCAGCCAACCTGGACTTGAACTGCATCTGAGTTCAAGTCCAGTTTGTTTGATTTGTGTGAACTCAGTGTGTGTGTACCAATTGAAAAGCTGGCCTCGAAACATAAATTCATGTGTACTCGGCTGAGGTTTGCATCGGGTGTGAAAACTAATATGAACAGAACAACATTATTATTGTGAAAGCTGAGAGGGGGACTCAGTCCAGGCAGGTACTGAGTTTCCCTTCGGTCTCAGGTCCTATACTTCCAGGCCAGGTACTGATCCCTCTGTTCTGTCTCAGGGCCTATACAGACGAATGGGGGGCGAAGCACTGGCCTCCCTCCAGGTTCCAGCATGTGATGAAGCTGAAACAGGCTGCGCTGAAGTCCGCCAGGGAGAGATGGGCAGATTACCTACTGGTAAAGACTGGCATCACCAGACACGCAGGCTCAATCTACACTCTCAAACGTTTTCATGTTAAGGACCCCCAAATTGATGTGTGTGTGTGTGTGTGTGTGTGTGTGTGTGTGTGTGTGTGTGTGTGTGTGTGTGTGTGTGTGTGTGTGTGTGTGTGTGTGTGTGTGTGTGTGTGTGTGTGTGTGTGTGCGCGTGCATGCGTGTGTGCGTCCCCAGTTTGCAGACAGTGACAACTTGCTGACCAACCCTCGTGTGTTGGACCTGTTGATGGCAGAGAACCTGACCCTGGTGGCTCCCATGATGGAGTCTCGCTCTCTCTACTCCAACTTCTGGTGTGGAATCACCCCACAGGTAACATGGAATTAACCCATTAAGACCCGAGGCAGATTCTAAAAAATGCTAATTCCTAAGAGTTGTCTGAAAGGACCCCCAAAATTATATGTAATTTGCCATGGCACACTTTGCATCTCATTGGTGGGCAATGGACAGTTCGGGAACCTGCCTACCAGTGACATCATCGATGGGGTTTCCTAATAGAGGGCTACTACAAACTACACTATCCCTCCATCCTTCACAGAGCTACAACAAACTACAATATCCCTCCATCCTTCACAGAGCTACTACAAGCTACGCTTGCCCTCTCCATCCTTCACAGGGCTACTACAAACTACACTATCCCTCTCCATCCTTCACAGGGCTACTACAAACTACACTATCCCTCCATCCTTCACAGAGCTACTACAAACTACACTATCCCTCTCCATCCTTCACAGGGCTACTACAAACTACACTATCCCTCTCCATCCTTCACAGGGCTACTACAAACTACACTATCCCTCCATCCTTCACAGAGCTACTACAAACTACACTATCCCTCCATCCTTCACAGAGCTACTACAAACTACACTATCCCTCCATCCTTCACAGAGCTACTACAAACTACACTATCCCTCCATCCTTCACAGAGCTACTACAAACTACACTATCCCTCCATCCTTCACAGAGCTACTACAAACTACACTATCCCTCCATCCTTCACAGGGCTACTACAAACTACACTATCCCTCCATCCTTCACAGAGCTACTACAAACTACACTATCCCTCTCCATCCTTCACAGGGCTACTACAAACTACACTATCCCTCTCCATCCTTCACAGGGCTACTACAAACTACACTATCCCTCTCCATCCTTCACAGAGCTACTACAAACGACACTATCCCTCTCCATCCTTCACAGAGCTACTACAAGCTACACTTTCCCTCTCCTTCCTTCACAGCACAGGGCTACTAAAAACTACACTATCCCTCTCCATCTTTTACAGAGCTACTACAAACTACACTATCCCTCTCCTTCCTTCACAGAGCTACTACAAACTACACTATCGCTCTACATCCTTCACAGAGCTACTACAAGCTAGACTTTCCCTCTCCATCCTTCACAGGGCTACTACAAGCGGACTCCAGACTACCAGCCAATCAGAGAGTGGAAGAGGCTGGGTTGCTACGGCGTTCCCATGGTGCACAGCACCTTCCTGCTGGACCTGCGTCGCGACGGCAGCAGAGACTTGGCCTTCTACCCTCCTCACCCCGACTACAGCTGGGCCTTCGACGACATCATGGTGTTTGCCTTCTCAGCGCGGCAGTCAGGTGAGAGGGTCACTGTGTCTTGTATCTCCATGTTTAAATGGTATGGGGTTTTTTGTGGGGCCGAGCTATAATCTCT
Source organism: Protomyctophum bolini (assembly GCF_963924005.1). Taxonomy (NCBI): domain Eukaryota; kingdom Metazoa; phylum Chordata; class Actinopteri; order Myctophiformes; family Myctophidae; genus Protomyctophum; species Protomyctophum bolini. The sequence continues at coordinate 27,578,974 of NC_137869.1, read as the reverse complement.
TAAAGCAGCACTATGTAACTTTATTTTTTGAGTGGCGCTAGCCCCTCCTATATACAGGTTTAACGTTTGTTTTTAGTTAAACAAACATTAAATGTCATTAACAATAAAGAGAGTTTAATGTTGGTTTTGTCTGTGTTTGTTTTACATCACCATTACATCACCTAATCATAGCAACATGGAGTTAAACTTTAATATATTAGCGCCCCTCACTTCTCACTTTCCTATGCCCAGCTTTGTGTGTTTGTGTGTACCACATTTGTGATGATTTGATTGACTGAGCACGGAATGTAATGTATGATGATAAGGGCTTCACTTTACTTTACTATAAAACGGCACAACGTTTGGGAACCATTTCAGTAGTAATACACAGACTCTGGTGAGTGAAGAGCGGGAGAGTAAGCACCAGAGAATACTCGCATGTGTGTTTCCTGCTTATAATGTTATTGTTTTGTTTGTGTTGTGTAAGTGTGCATTGTACCACTCACTCTTCAAAGGTATTTAATGGTTTGCTTAATAGTTCAGTTTGTTCCCTGTCAGTCCTTATGCACATCATACACACATGCCCACATGCCCGCACACACACACACAAACACGGACACGCGCACGTACGCACTCACGCACGCACGCACACACGCATGCATGCACACACACACACACACACACACACACACACACACACACACACACACACACACACACACGCACACACACACACACACACACACACACACACACACACACACACACACACACACACACACACACACACACACACACACACACACAGAGCACACACAGAATCGAGCCATAAAGACGCACATGGAGCCTATTATCTTCACTCTGCCTCATCTGCCTTAATCATAGGATATGAAACAAGCCAGCATTGTTCTAGCGCTGCAAACACAAAAGCCTGCTTGTTACACATAACGATACCAAGAGTTAGGGGCCATGTGAGCGGAGAAGGGCTTTGGATATCATGTCCGGAGCACTCGGACGCATCGTTCAGAACTATTAGCCATTGAGGTGCTCAAACGTCGTGTCACCTGGGTTATTAGCACAAATAGCCTAGCTGAAACAACCGTAGACATCATGTTGTGAAATAAGAGGAAGGGAGTGGAGGCTGGCTGGTGTCATAAACCGACCACATGAAGTCTGAGATCCACATGAAGCTGTAACGCTTTTACTGGAGTCAGTCTTGTTTTTGTTTAGGTCTGTGAGTTGTGTATTTGTTTTGTGTGTCGGCTCAGAGACCTTTATGTGGGATGGGAGATAGTTTTTTAGGTGAGCATTGTGTGTGTATGTTTGTTTGGAAATGTTTTGGGTCGAGGGGGCGTGTTACTGTTTACAGAACTCTCTCTTACTCGTGTGTGTGTGTGTGTGTGTGTGTGTGTGTGTGTGTGTGTGTGTGTGTGTGTGTGTGTGTGTGTGTGTGTGTGTGTGTGTGTGTGTGTGTGTGTGTGTGTGTGTGTGTGTGTGTGTCCTCTAACAGATGTGCAGATGTATGTCTGCAACAGAGAACACTATGGCTTCCTGCCGGTTCCACTGAAGGCCCAGCAGAACGTTGAGGATGAGAGCGAGGGGTTTATACACACCATTACTGAGGCCTTGAGTGAGTTTGCATGAACATACATGCACCCACACACCCACACACACACACACACACACACACACACATACAGTACATGTGTATGACTGTTTGACATTTCATTGCTGTCGGGCAGAAATCTCTCATCTCTGGAGCGAAGCGATGCATTTTGAGCTTGTAGATCTGCTACTTTCGATGCTTTTGAATTTGAATCCTGAAAAACATAACAGTTTTGGACATGGACAGGTTTCCACCTGACACAAAGACAATTTGTTCTTTACAGTAACACAAGTGTAACATGTGTTACTGTACATGCCTGTACATGCTTGTACATGCCTGAACGCTGAGGAACGTTTGTTCACTCTCGTCAGAGGTAAATACAAATCATGCAAAAGGACATACAATGAGTGCTGGCATTTTCTTCACCTCAACTTATATCTTCGAGCCTTGCACCTAGAAGGATTTTGTTTTAATCTGGAGTTACTGCTACGGCAGTACTTATTTCTTACTGTACATGCCCACAATTACTACTGTAGCTATACATGACATGATACTTTTAAGATGTGTATATTTTCTCCTTTGGCTTCCCTAGTTCCTCTCCTTCTCTCCTCCTTGACCTGGCTGAGTTTTATAATGTTGTCCTCTTTCAACCTACTTACTCACTGTTGCTGTGTGTTACATACAAAAATAGACAATCCTACTTTCATAACAACGCATATCGCTGTGATTTGTTAGTTTGAGTTACTACAGTAACAGTTATACAAATCTTTGTGTAAATAGTTTTACATGAATGACTTGTCTTCAACCCTAGCATTCCTATTCCGAGGGGAACATTAGCCAAAAATAGCAGATCTACAATGTAGTGGGGATAACCTGCTTCATCTCTCTTTCTCAGCTAAGGGCTGATTGGCCTGAGAATCATTGAAGGCCCCTGAGATGGCTATTTTCAGTATGTCACACCAGCAGTGTAAAACAGGCCTTAGAGTGAGTGAACAGAGAAGGGCAGAGGGAGGACTTGCAACATACCTGTACTTCCCAAGCTGGGAATCAAACGTGCAACATTCATGTGGTCGATGGAAGCAATAGCTGGCCTATACTCTGTCACTCTAACAGTATCTCATCCACTCTTCTCTGTACAGTATGTTTCCACCCCTCCCATAGGTCTCTTTATAATCATTCCTCTCCCCACTTAAGAGATTTGTAAATAAACCTCTACGGTCCAGAAAGTACTACTGTAATTGTGACCCCATCCCGCTATTTTTAACCTTCCGTCCTCTCTCTTTTCTCTTGCCAACAGTTGACCATAATATCGAGCCTTCTCAGCACCTGGACTCTCCGCCAGCACGGCAGGAAAAGATAGGTTTCGATGAGGTGAGTTGTAAGAGCCAAGTCCTGTCTGTCCAGGGAAATAAAGGCTAGAATTGCAAACTCTCCCACTGTACTTCTATCCGTCTGTATATTTACTGTACTTCAGCCGGCCACTCCCACTTCCTGCCTCTGTCCCAGTTTCCTTCCTTCCCCCTTGCCCTCTCACCCTCACCTCCATCCTCATTGGTTCCTGCTTCCCTTTGCTTTGGAGTTGTCTTTGTGTTATTGTTTGTTTTGCTTTGCAGTCTCTCAATAGCCTCCCTGATTGTCCTGTGATGACAGACATTCATACAGTAGGGCAGAGATGGTAATAAGCATGTCTGCCTGTCACCGTCAGATTCAGGATCCTCTATTATTCTATAATCTATATCCGATGTCTGTGTCCTTTGACAGATCTGCCCTCCTTCAGTCTTCGTTCTCACGACGGCAAATTACTTTGCTGTCTGCAAACACTCTGCAAAGAAGACTTGCAAATACTAGAGCACAATGCAGCTTTAACTCTTTTTTTAACATTAATTTATGCTATTTATACATGTAGTAATGTCGCTGTCTCTACAGTATGTTCATTCTTTCTCCTCCTGTGTTTCGTTGGAATGAACAGATCTTCTTGATTAACCTGAAACGCCGTTTGGACAGAAGGAGCCGGATGTTGAACACCTTTTCTTCTCTCGGTCTGCAGGCCACACTCACAGACGCTGTGGATGGCAAGTATGTCCCTAGCACTAGCAGCTTTACTGCTTATGTTGATACCAATACTTTTGTACATAAGTAAAACATGTGAGACATGTACTTTTTCCCACCACTGGTGTTCCTCCCTGTCAGAGCACTGAACACGTCCCAACTGCAGGCGCTGGGAATAGAGATGATGCCTGACTATAAGGATCCTTACTCTGGCAGAGTACTGACCAGAGGGGAGATTGGTTGTTTCCTCAGCCACCACTCCACATGGGTGCAGGTAAGCACGTAGAAGACTGACATACACACAAACAGTTCCAAAACAAGACTCTGGGGGCGACGCTGGCCTAGTGGTTAAGGTGTATACTGTAGGCTCTAATGCAGTCTGACAAGCAGTTGCAGGTTTGATTACCAAGCCTGATAACTTCTGCTGCGTGTCACTTTAGACCTGAGGACGATTCTACAAATGCCTTCTAAATCTTGACAGTTTTCTGAAAAACCCATGTTTCTATGTCAGTCTTTCTCAAACAATTTCATGTCAAGGACCCAAAATGATTATGTAATTGGCCGCCGACCCCCATCTGAAAATATGTTTGTTCCAAGGACCCCCCAGAAGCAATGATTTGAGTTAAAACGCAGTTCCGCTGGGCAGTCACTGCGGGGACTGCGGACTGCCCAGCAGAGCTGTTTTTAATGTGTTTATTGGGCGTGCACACGCAGAACCGACACACCAAATGCGGAAATCACCCGCCGCTCCCAAACATGCGTTGGTCCGACATGCGTTGCTCCGTGCTTGCGGTTATGGTTTGAGGTAGGTTGTCGGTCTAATGACAGTCGGACCAATAGTATGACGGAAATAAAGACTGTACCCGTGCGGTGATGCTGGTTTGAAGCACGGGTAGAGAGCTATTTCTTCATCGAAACTACCTGTGGTATAATCCCTGTCTCTCTCTCCCTGTTTCTTGTTTCTCTACTGTGTAGTAGTGTGTACTATCAATAAAGGCAAGAAAAGCCCCAAAAATATGTATCAAAAAACAAGACTGTAACTAAACGGCCCCCTGGAGTTTCATAGCACTATGACCATTACATTTTGACAACATGTGTCCTAACCGGCTCTTCACGCGGTGCGTCGACCTGTTTCTCAGCTTGCCGTCACCGTTAGTGTATAAGCATAAAGGTTTGAATACGGAGGTTTGAATATGGAGACAGCAACGATAATATTCGCCCTCCTGACATACAGTATACATCCACGCAGTACCTTAAAAAGCAGACCTGTGGTGTAACAAGACATGTGTTTGGTTTGTGTGTTGCTGAGCAGATGGTGGAGCGAGGCCTCCAGAAGGTTCTGGTGCTGGAGGATGACGTGAGGTTTGAGCCCAGGTTTAAAAGGAGGATACAAAACATCATGGAGGACTTGGAGAAGGTCCAGCTGGACTGGGACCTCATGTAAGAGCGCACGCACATGCACACGCGCGCACACACACACACACACACACACACACACACACACACACACACACACACACACACACACACACACACACACACACACACCTACGGGCACACACATCCACCCATGTACGCATGTTGAACCTTAACAACTTTAACTACCTCCATCCCCGGCCTACATCTTTAGATAAACACAGTTTTATCACTTGTTGAAAATGTTTACATTTAGATCAATCCATTCGTAAAAAAATTAAATTTGTCTTTTTTATGTAGAAACAGGAACTCAGTTGGGCTCCTCCCCTTTCTTATCCACTTCCTCCCGGGTGCTTCTGTGTTTATTCCTACTGACAACAACACTACATATGTTTAAGGCAGTGTAGTTGTGCTGCAGAGTCTGTCTTACATTTAGGTGAGTTAGATCAGTCCATTTCTGCAGTGGATCATCAATTTCACCTCCAGCTCTCCTCTCCCTTCTCTCTGCCCTGTCTGTCTGTCCGTCCATCTGTCTGTCCGTCTGTCCTTGTCTCTGCTGCCCCCTCCTGGCAGCTATGTGGGGCGTAAGCGCATGCAGGTGCGCCAGCCAGAGCGCTCGGTAGAAGGCGTCAACAACCTGGTGTGGGCCGACTACTCCTATTGGACGCTGGGCTACGCGCTGTCACTGCAGGGCGCCAAGAAGCTGCTGGACGCACAGCCCTTCAGCAAGATGCTGCCCGTGGACGAGTACCTGCCCGTCATGTTCGACAAACACCCCAAGTCAGTGTCCGTCCACACCTTCTGTTCTCTCTTCCTGTTGTTACGTTACTTAGGATTGTGAAATAAACACCTCAGCCAATGAAGCACAGGATAGACAACGTATTTATTTAGATTTAGAGCTGAGCAATGTTCACCCTAATGTGCCTAACTACCCCAACTTTGCATCATCATTACACACACACACACACACACACACACACACACACACACACACACACACACACACCTCCTCTGCTTGCACACATGTGTACTCAAAGTAAACGCTTTAGCTGCAACTGCAAGAATCATTCCATCTCAACAAATGTTTTCTACCGTCGCGACGAGTGGACAGTTTGCGTTGGTCCTACGTGCATTAACGTTGGTCCGGCTGGTTTCATTTGCTGCGCCTGCTACTTCCATAAAGATAGCCTGATGAAGGCCGCATAGGCCGAAACGTTGCTATTTCCCTAATAAATGGTGGTCACTGCATTTGAAGACAGTGTGCGGTTGTTTTTTCCTTGTTCTGCGCCTGCTACTACCAAAACAACTGTACACAACATTTTGTCAACATTTATTCCTCTGAATAATAATATACTGAATAATAATGGATATGCATTTATTTCCCTTTTTTAATTTAACTGACCTCATAGCTTACAGATTATTAAAAGTAATGCAACTGTTACTTATTCTGTAATTAGTTTGAATAAGCCATAGCTTGACATGAGCGTAACGTACAAAGTGCACTCATCATACATATTATGTTGCTCAGCAGTTGTTCTCAGAGTTGCGCTCAGAAGGTTAGAGTTTGCTCAGACGGATGATAAATTAGAGCCATTGAATTACGACAGAGTTACGACATCTCCATTCACTTCACATGGCTATGGGGAGCATAGATGGGGAGCATAGATGGGGAGCCGAAGTGTGACAAAGCCCTGGACCGGAAGTTGACGGATGCACTGGAATCTATAGGAATCGAGTAGACAAGGCATGAACAAACATCATTTTTTTAATGACCGTGACCTTTGTATAGAATAATCGATGCAGACTTAATGAAAGAAGACATGTCACAGGTTATTTTTGGATACCTTGATAATAGTTGTCATGTTGCATAGAGTACATACCTAAATTTGGCGATATTTGGATCGCTCTCGATGAAAACAATGTATTTATAACAACCACTTGTCACACTCCAGCTCTGCTTGACTAGCGCTCGAGCGCTCAGTTTCTTTCTCCTCAATGACACAACTCTCTCATCTAAACGGCGCTGGGCTGGCCATGCTTTTGCGGCCCCCGCAAGAACGATGTAATTTGTCAAAACCAGATAGGAAGCACTGAATTGTTCTTTGCAGGCCTGTACTGTACCCTAGAAAGTGGATTTATTTATTGTACAATACTCACTGAGAGAGGGACAAACTGTAACTGGCGTTTTTAGATTTTTTTTTTGTTTTTGTTCAGCACCTGCAGAATGTTTTGAGATGTGCGTGCTTACCTGCTGTTTTTAGACAGTACAACAAACAGAGGACAAACAGAGAAATATTTACCCACAACCAAAAATAAGATTATTTGTAGGTGGTTCATTCATTCTGCACCTGGTTTTATCCCCATTTAGAACCTGACATGAAGACACAGACCTGACTTCATGTGTGAAGTGTACTGAACAAAATATCATACATGGATATAAATGCTGAAGCACATGCAGAGCACAATCTGTTTTTAGACTTTGCACAAGTGCGTGTGTGTCTGTCTGTGTGTGTGTGTGTGTGTGTGTGTGTGTGTGTGTGTGTGTGTGTGTGTGTGTTATTCTTAATGGGTGTTTTGGTGTTAAACCGCTGCCTCTTGCTTTCACCACTCCTTCTTTCTCTTTTCCTTTCCTTTCCTTCATTCTCCTCCTCCTCCTCTTCCTCCTCCTCCTCCTCCCCCTCCCCCTCCTCCTCCTCCTCCTCCCCCTCCCCCTCCCCCTCCTCCTCCTCTTCCTCCTCCTCCTCCTCCCCCTCCCCCTCCTCCTCCTCCCCCTCCCCCTCCTCCTCCCCCTCCTCCTCCTCCTCCTCCCCCTCCTCCTCCTCCTCTCCCTCCTCCTCCCCCCGTCCTCCTCCTCCTCCCCCTCCTCATCCTCCTCCTCCTCCCCCTCCCCCTCCTCCTCCTCCTCCTCCCCTCCTCCCCCTCCTCCTCCTCCTCCTCCCCTCCTCCCCCCTCCTCCTCCTCCTCCTCCTCCTCCTCCTCCCCCTCCTCCTCCTCCTCCTCCTCCTCCTCCCCCCCTCCTCCTCCTCCTCCTCCTCCTCCTCCTCCCCCTCCTCCTCCTCCTCCCCTCCTCCTCCTCCTCCTCCTCCTCCTCCTCCTCCCCCTCCTCCTCCTCCTCATCCTCCTCCTCTCCTCCTCCTCCCCCTCCTCCTCCTCCTCCTCCTCCTCCTCCTCCCCCCCTCCTCCTCCTCCTCCTCCTCCTCCTCCCCCCCCTCCTCCTCCTCCCCCTCCTCCTCCTCATCCTCCTCCTCCCCCCCTCCTCCTCCTCCTCCTCCATCATCTCCATCTCCATGAGAGTGTATCTCTCTGTCCATCACACAATATATACCAGTTATCAGTGGTACTACATTTACTTAAGTACTGTACTTACTAAGTACAATTTTGAGGTTATATTTACTTTACTTGAGTATTTCTCATTTCCAATATTTTTACTTCTACTCCACTACATCACTACAACAATATTGTACTTTTACTCCACTACATTTATTTGAAAACTTTAGTTACTAGATACTTTGGAGATTTTGATTATTAATACAAAACATACATTACCCACTTACAGCCATATACTGTACATATACCGGTACTTGAAAATAGCCGATGTACAAGCTCACAATGCGTTGCAATACATTACAATATTGATACTTTTACTTAAGTAAAACATTTGAGTACTTTCCCCACCACTGCCAGTTATCTGAGCTGTGAACATGTGAACATGCGAGCGGGAATTCAGGGATTCAGTGCATCGCTCAAGGATCGGCAAATTTGGTACTTCTCGGTTTGGTGTGTGTGTGTGTGTGGACACACACACACACACACACACCCGGCCCACGATCCGATCCGGTCCGACCCGGCCCCCCCTCCCCCGTCCCCAGCCAGTCCTGTGCTTCCTTTACACACACACAGGGCATGGATTGTTCTGTCTGCGTCAACGTGGTACGGAGGGAGTCACACACACACAATGGCTGCCTTTTCTGTCTCCGTCCTCCTGGTGGTGATGCCTGCTTACCCCGCTCCCCTCCGTGCCCTTCTCTCCCTTTTCCTCATCTTTTTTCTTTTTGCTCGCCCCTTCGTTCACCACCTGGTATAGCCTGCCCTTCACATCTCCCACCCCGACGCAAACTCTGTGCCACTTCCTCACATGCTTTATTCTTTCTTTTTTCCCCCCCTTTTAATCTCTTGCAGCCATCCACTCTCTCCATTCTGCTTCACTGAGCTCTGCTTTCCTCACACATACACGGTGCCGTCTCACTCCGTCTTCCTCACCGCTTTACTACTTCTCCCCCTCTCCCCCCTCCCCCTCCCCCCCCCCACCTCTCTCCCTCTCTCTCTCGTTCTGCCTCTCGGAGGAATGCGGGCCGGTGTGGCTCTCTCTTCCTGCAGCTGAAGAAGGGGACAGGATACCCATTGATAGAGTCCTGAGTATATGGGGGTAGGGTAGAGATGGACTCTGTGTGTGTGTGTGTGTGTGTGCGTGTTACTATATAAATACATAAAGATACGTGTCTAGTGTGTAGAGTATAGATTACTGTGTAAATATAGGATACTCTGTGTGAGTGTGTGTGTGTGTGTGTGCACGTGCGTGCGTGTGCGTGCATGGGTGCGTGTGCACGTGACTGTGTTCAAAAGCGTGCAGGACTAGGACATCGGGGGAGAGAGAGAGAGATGTGGAAAGATGGCGGGAGAAACGCCTGATTCAGGTTGAGTGTGTTACGTAAACACTAAACACACAGCAAAAAGTTTGTCTGCCACATTTAAACTGAGTATGTTATGTCAGAGTTATTTTAGTGTAAGGGGGGGATGGGGCCGTTTCTCCATTCAGGAAGTATCGGGGTCCCCCCCCGGAATACCTCTACTCTGTGGCTAAACTCTGCCAGCCAGCCATGCGGTCTTGTCCAGACTATAAGGCTTTAGGCATTTCAATCCGGCACAGCATTTCTGTGACTTGGCATTTTTCCATACAGTATATCGTTGCTGTGGGACAGAAACGTCTAATCTCCATATTCTAACTTTTTGTGTTTTTTCGTAAAAAAAGCTCTCTACTTGATCATACTACAGCGTCACACAAAAGTATCAAAAGCCTGAAACATGGTGCAAAGCGACACGTTTTAAGTTGTAGATCTGCTTTTTGTATTTGAATCCTGAAAAGTAACACTTTTGTACATGTGAGGTTTCCACCCAATAAACAATATACAGTATATTTTTTATTCAATTAAAACATTCTCAGAAACACAATGAACCACTCAATATCTATTTGCAAAAATAGGTCAACACAGAAAGAAAGCAAACCAGATATCCAGTAAATGTCATTTTGACCTGAGTCGGTAGCATGCTACAGATTATTTCTTGATTGTGTCTTTGCAGGCCAACCAGGAAGTGATCTCCACCATCGACGGAATATTTGCACTCGGTTTTGGATGAATTAAGAAAATAAGCTCTGTGGCCACCCAAACCACCCGAGCAATTATAGAAGTAGTGTCATTCATGTTTTAGAACCAAGCTAAAACCTCTCTGTGTCCATTTTTGTATGTGTTTGTGTACACTTGTGTTGGCTTTGGAGTGTGTGTGTGTGTGTGTGTGTGTGTGCGTGAGTGCCGCGCATGTGCGTAATGAGTGAGTAAGTAGGTTTTGGCACAGGTCATTTGCTAGTGGCAATAAAGGTGTCAGGTTTCACTCTCGCTGCAGAGTTGTGACAGCATGAAAAGGCAGGTTGAGCTACAGGGAGTTGACCCTGACCGTGACCTCTGTGTGTGTTGGAGTGTGACTCCACCTGGCTGACGTGTCACTCCTCGTTAGAAGTGCTGGTGTAAAGTAACTAAGTACATTTACTCAAGTACAGTTTTCAGGTACTTTTACTTGTACTCCACTATAGCCCCAGGGAGGGAACCTCTCCTTCCGCTATGTAGCTCCAAGATGAGGTCTCACTCATCCGGGTACCGACACAGGGACACACTGGCGAATATTTGCCACGATGCACAGCCAGCCAGTTCCAAAACATCTGAGAGCAGGTGGCATCGTGGCAAATATTCGCCAGTATAAATATAATAGTGTGTGTGGGGGGCTCCTTTCACAAATTGCATAATAGCACTTGGCCATACATACACATTGTTGTTCCGTCGTGAGATGTTATTTAGCTTTAATCCTCATCCCATCCCGCCCCCCTCCTCTTCCTCTTCCTCAGTAAGGACTTCATGTCTCACTTTGAGCGGCGGGACCTGAGGGCGTTCTCCGTGGAGCCGCTGCTCATCTACCCCACCCACTACACGGGGGAGCCGGGCTACATCAGCGACACGGAGACCTCCACCATCTGGGACGACGAGGCCGTGGCCACGGACTGGGACCGCCAGCACGGCCCCCGCAAGACCGCCCAGCAGGAAAACATCCTGGGCGTGGCACAGAACAGTGTCACCGGAGACACCCCGCCCCCGGCCGCGCGCGCCAGCCACGCGGATGAACTCTGAGAGAGAGAGAGACACCATGCAAACACACACACACACACACACACACACACACACACACACACAGAGAGACACACAGGGTTGAGGGGAAGAGACTTGTTTATATGTATACACAGTGTACACACAGTGAATGTCATACTGTACATATACACTCACACACATGCATGCACACACACACACACACTCTGACTCCATCCGTTCCGCATTGTTGTTTTCTCATTGGCCGCCTGCTGGCCAGTAGGAGAAGTGCAGGCATGGAGAGGAGAAGGCAGCAGGATGTTGACGAGGCCTAAACAGGCTCACGGTGACCATTGCTTTATTTATTCTCTACGCGCTCTGCTGGATAGGCTGACACACGCACACGCACACACACACACACACACACACACACACACACACACACACACACACACACAGTGCACACACAATATCGTCGTGTCAGGCATAAATCTTGTATCTCCACACAAAAGTTGTGAAAGCTTGTAGATCTGTTTTTTACAATATAAAAAAGGAATGGTTTTGGACATACCAGGTTTTCACCCGACAGTGACGATATGAGTATGCATGGAAACATTGTGGGTTCTCGGGACTCATAAACAGACACTGTTGCGGCCTGAGAAAACAAGAGCGACATGTGGGATACAAATCTTTGCCGTTAGGCGTGCGGAGAAGAAGAAGAAGACCGTACCGTACTTTCAATCAATGTCTTTTATACTGTTAAAAAAAAGATGATCTTTGTAATTTAAATAAAACGAAACAAAAACAGATGTGTTTTTATGGGGACAGTCCAGGGAACTAAAGAATCTCACACAGCTGTTCTGAAAACAAGGAGAGGGTGTGTCTCTGTGTGCGTGCGTGCATGTGTGTGTACAAAAAAAATACTGGTGTGGATTTTTCCTAAGCGTAGGAGGGTGACTGACAGCATACCCAGGACGGTTGCCACTGCTGCTGATGTCACTGTGAGAGAAGGACACACACACGCACGCACGCACGCACGCACGCACGCACGCACGCACGCACGCACGCACGCACGCACACACACACACACACACACACACACACACACACACACACACACACACACACACACACACACACACACACACACACACACACAGTACTGCCTTCTCTTGCCAAACAGTAAGACATAACAGATATCAGGTCCAGTATTGATGTCATTGCTGTTCTACTGTGTGCAGCTCCACCGCAGGCTGGACCTGCTGGCTTCACAGTACCTACATTAAAATACCACAAAAACACTCACTCTCAAAGCCCTACATTACAAACTTTGTACTGTACGTGTATGTGCTCAAGGTTTCACACAGGTTGGAATATTTCATCTTCTCGTCTTCTGTGTGTAGAGCGTCCTGTACAGTGCAGTGGTTCTCAACCATCAGGGCTCACTTGAAAATCCCCAAAGTGCATTTTCAGAGAATGTCAGGATCAATCAATTGATTGTGTTCCAGGCCGGCTTCGATCAATGGAACTAACTTAGTACAAGTAAGTATTTTGCCAGTTACTTTGGGGGGCCATTTGCAGTATCCTTGCGGCCTACAACGTGAGCCCCGGCCCACAGGTTGAGAACCACTGCTGTAGTGCAGTAAACAGGGCTGATTTGGGGCTGAACCAATAAAGCCTCTTCTCCTTTACTTTACCTGTGTTTTCTCTGACTCCTCATCCATTGTTTACTTGCTTGGAGGTCCTACAGTACATGGTTCACTTCTGCACTCTGTGGGGTGGGGTCCGGCCCGGCGACCCCCAGGTGTCCTTGGGCGGGTCACCAGCATATATATATATATATATATATACACACACACACACACACACACACACACACACACACATATATATATCCTATACCTATAGTCTATCTTAGGTAGGCTTAAGATGTGTTTTTTTTCTTTTGTTTTGTTTTTATCTTGTCAATTTGTGCAAAACAAGATTGCTGCCACTCAAAATTTAGCACACGTTCACACATGACACCCAAAATCAAATATGCCTGAACATTTAATAAAAATCTTAGGGGAACATTTTAACACATCTTTACTTCTGGGAGAAGATGGGCGTCCATGGGCCATGAAAAGGCACTGGACTAGTTCAATAAACAGTCACTGATACGTCTGAATGTCAAAATTGTAAATTGTTGTCTCTTTCAGTTATGACTACTGACCCTGAAGTATACATTACAGTGGAAAGTGCTGCAGACTACATTTGCAAAGACCAAATAATACATATGGAAAAATGCAGCTAAAAATGTCTCACAATGCCCTGGGTTCAACTCAAAGGAGTTGGAGCTATAGTAAATAATAAGTAACTGTGAGAAAGAGCTGTAGATTGTATTGCAGGTGAATGAGTTGAGCACTACTGCACTACAGCCTACTGCGGTGACTGTTCCACACTCAATTCTTCCTTCTTTCAACAGCAGAGAAGAATTCTCATGGCAACATAGGCGTAAATGTATAAAGTGTTCATGTGTTGTTACTTGTTATCAGGCTGGGACTCCACCAATTGCTGCTTAGCCTCTTGGTACTTCGTGGTAGTACTTACATCTCTGTACTTCTATTGTGACGTATAATACTGTACCATTAGGGAGATTTGCTGGGTGGGTGGGGAGGTGATGCTGGGGCTGGGGATTCAAGGGAAGGGGATGGAGGGATGGAGTCGATTCTCCTGTACTGTTCATGGCCCTTTCTAATGACACGGCAGTATTCAATATGAAGCAGTGTGTCTTCAAGTTAAATTATTATACCGGTACATTCATCCTAAACAAACACATCGAAAGAAAACATGCTACAACACAACTAACGTTTCAAATTAGGGCCTAAACAAACAGACCGTCTGTCTAAACTACCCGTTCTCTAAAAAAAAGTACATATACATGATATTATATTATTAAATGTTAACATACCATCTCCATGTCCTCAGGTAACGTTGTTATAGCTAATGTTGATGAAGTCGAACTTGAAGAAGTTAACTGTTTCAGAAGAAAGTCTCAACACACGTCCGTTCAGTTAGAAGGTCAGTCAGTGAGTGAAGACTAATGAAGACACTGAAGACAGATGATTAAAATTATATTAACCATCTCAGACACCTGCCGTCCGGTTGGCTCGTTTGAATATGAACTCGCGTTGCCATTCGACAAGCGACGCTCTCGACGCTCTCCGGCGCTCGGCCCCGCTCTGATTGGTCAGTCAAATCAGAAACCGACATTTCGCGAGAACGTACGAGACCGGACGAGAGGGAGAGCAGACATACAAGCTCACAGTGCTTCATACCTGCAGCCGGCTGTGAGTTTGTAGATCTGATGCGACACAAATGCGACACTATCATTTTCCCATAATGCAGAGCGGCAGGCCTACTGTTCAACTGATTGGCATTCTGTCAGTCACACACTGTCAACAGCTGAGAAGACTGAACCGAGAAGATCATTATTTGCCTACTGTTTAGTCTAAACAGTAGGTTAATATATTAGTAAGTACTAGTGATCCCACAGAAGTAGGATTAAAATGTGTCTGTCCATTTTGGAACGTGGGCTAGCCGTAGCGTGCAGCAGCTCCATAGACCACACCATCTACGGAATTCATACCAATTGGAAGAAAACCAAATGGACCAACCAAGTCAAGATCTACCAGCAAGAGGTGTGTGTGTGTGTGTGTGTGTGTGTGTGTGTGTGTGTGTGTGTGTGCGTGTGTGCGCGCGCGCGTGCGTGCGTGTGTCAGTGTATGTGTTGATAACATGACTAGGCAGACTAGCACTTTAGCACATATTTAATAGGTGTCATTGAGTTGAAGAATGTGTCATTTTGTCACATCTTGTCAGACTCAGTCTGAATCAACAATGGATCCAATGTTGGATTGGATCAAATTAGCATATTGGGTTTACCCAATATGCTGACCACAAATTAGCCTGGCTGGCTGACCACAAGTTAGCAAGTGACGTTTGTGTCACAAACTGTGAGTCAGACTAGTTGTTGAACAAATTGATGATGATCCTCATAGCATGCTGTGTGGTAGGTACATATAGCATATTGAGTTTTTAAGAAACCTTCCAACAGGACCACTAGTAGTAGGTCTACTGTCTGCTTGTTATCTATCCTATCAGTGATATGATGTAGTTGTCCAGTGGTCCCTCCTGATAGCTTACTGCTGGTTTTGAGTCTACCAGGACCTCTATAGTCTACTGCTGGTTTTGAGTCTACAAGGACCTCTATAGTCTACTGCTGGTTTTGAGTCTACAAGTACCTCTGGTCCTCTAGTCTACTGCTGGTTTTGAGTCTACCAGGACCTCTATAGTCTACTGCTGGTTTTGAGTCTACAAGGACCTCTATAGTCTACTGCTGGTTTTGAGTCTACAAGTACCTCTGGTCCTCTAGTCTACTGCTGGTTTTGAGTCTACCAGGACCTCTATAGTCTACTGCTGGTTTTGAGTCTACCAGGACCTCTATAGTCTACTGCTCGTTTTGAGTCTACCAGGACCTCTAGTAGTCTACTGCTGGTTTTGAGTCTACAAGTACCTCTGGTCCTCTAGTCTACTGCTGGTTTTGAGTCTACAAGTACCTCTGGTCCTCTAGTCTACTGCTGGTTTTGAGTCTACCAGGACCTCTAGTAGTCTACTGCTGGTTTTGAGTCTACAAGGACCTCTAGTAGTCTACTGCTGGTTTTGAGTCTACAAGTACCTTAGACCTAGAATGCCTGTGATCATTTAATTATACTTCGTAAATTTTCATGTATCAGAGGCATAGATGGCTTCCACCGTTTCCTTGTATACGAATATGTGCGCCATAAATGTGATAAATGCTCCGTTTGTACTCACCCATTAAATAATTCCAAAGACGTGGAGTGAAATATGGTCCTCTAGTTTTATATCCATGTGAAAGTTCTGGCACAAAACGCGTATTTAGTGAATTATCTCCACTTTTTCAAGAGATGCACACGGACGCCTTTCTCTCCGGCGAGGGGGGGGCGGAGTGATCGATGAACTGATTTTAGATACTTCCTGTTGTTTACCAAAGACGTCATCACAAATTGACCAGGGAAACGCAAAAGTTTGCAGTCACACAATTGGCAGGTGGTGTGATTAATTACCCAGCACCTATCGCAAAGCACCTGCCAATTGTGTGACCGCAAACTTTTGTGTTTCCCTGGTCAATTGGTGATGACGTCTGCGGTAAACAGGACGTTTTTGTAAAACAGTTCATCAATCATCGATCACTCCGCCCCCCCCTCGCCGGAGAGAAAGGCGTCCGTGTGCATCTCTTGAAAAAGTGGAGATAATTCACTAAATACGCGTTTTGTGCCAGAACTTTCACATGGATATAAAACTAGAGGACCATTTTTCACACCACGTCTTTGGAATTATTTAATGGGTGAGTACAAACGGAGCATTTATCACATTTATGCCGCATATAAACAAATTCTACAAGAAAACATGGATGTGTTCTATGGCTCTGTATGTGAAATACTGTACATACTGTATGTAACAACAAGAGCCGTTCTAGGGCTACAAGTACCTCTGGTCCTCTAGTCTACTGCTGGTTTTGAGTCTACAAGGACCTCTGGTCCTCTAGTCTACTGCTGGTTTTGAGTCTACAAGTACCTCTGGTCCTCTAGTCTACTGCTGGTTTTGAGTCTACAAGTACCTCTGGTCCTCTAGTCTACTGCTGGTTTTGAGTCTACAAGGACCTCTGGTCCTCTAGTCTACTGCTGGTTTTGAGTCTACAAGTACCTCTATAGTCTACTGCTGGTTTTGAGTCTACAAGTACCTCTATAGTCTACTGCTGGTTTTGAGTCTACAAGGACCTCTGGTCCTCTAGTCTACTGCTGGTTTTGAGTCTACAAGTACCTCTGGTCCTCTAGTCTACTGCTGGTTTTGAGTCTACAAGGACCTCTATAGTCTACTGCTGGTTTTGAGTCTACCAGGACCTCTATTAGCCTACAGCTGGTAGTTTTTTTTTACATGTGAATCTTAACATTTTAGGACTTGTTTTGCAAAATGACACAGAGGAAGGATACTTAGCCCAACTTTCTATCTAAGCTCCATTTGATTAAAAAAAAGGAAAGAAAAGCTTAAAGGGCCTTGCAAACGGGGAGCGATAAAACACGCCTATAGTTCATTTTCAATGAGACCTGCGTTTTTGCTCGGAGTAGTCAACCAAGTTGTTAAAAATTGTGTCCAAGTGTCCAACACAACTGTGTGTGTGTGTGTGTGTGTGTGTGTGTGTGTGTGTGTGCGCGCGCTGTGTGTGTGTGTGTGTGTGTGTGTGTGTGTGTGTGTGTGTGTGTGTGTGTGTGTGTGTGTCAGCGTGTGTTCCGAGTCTGACCCTTCTTCGACTGTGTGGAATTCTACTCAGTTTTATAGCTCCTGTCTGTTGGCTTTGACAGGAGATATCTATGATAGTGGAAGGACATAAAGTGTGTGCGTGTGTACTTCACGTACGTGCGTGCTAGTATGATCTTGTAAAGGGCAGACGGAAGGAGAATGGGAGGAACAGAGCACGATGTCCTAAGGACTAGGAACGGAAGAAGAGTCTGTTTGTATGCCTTGATCTAACAGTGGTTTAGACAAAAAAGGCGACATGCAGCCTAGAATGCGTAGCACAATATGCATATAGCCTACCAGCATATAGTTGTTCCAAAGCCTCAGTTATAGTAACTTGTGAGCTTATAGCCTAAAGCTAGCCCCAATTCTTTTGTTGTTTATTTAATTATAATTCAGTCCTACTCAAGTAGGGTCCGTGGGATTACAAGTTAAATAGTTAAAAAGATAAAAGGTCATGTGTCAAGTGTATTTCATTTTCTCATATGGTTTCATGTAATGCTAGTCTTTTCTACAAAAATAGACACTGTCCCTTGCCTGCCAAAGACAACACATACAGAGCTTTAGCTACACTGCGCCACAAGGGGGCATTACACTCCAGTGAGTGATACAGGATTCTGTCACTCAATGAGGATCCTGTATTGTGAATGATGATGCAGGCTGGAAAGAAACATGTCTTATGGTGCGTTCACACGGGCAGATGAAAGGATGCAAAGCCGTGCATTGTGAGTTGATTTGGAGCAGCTATTACATCGTTGTGCAACGTCATGTTGCTGGCTTCCATTGACAATGAATGGTAGACTGCATCGTTTAATCTGTCCCGTGTGAACACAACATTAATACATCGTTTATGTGTTTAACTGTGTTGTTGCAGGTGAGATATCTGTAAGTGGGTTACCGGTAACTTAGAAACATGAAGTAGTATATAGCCAGGATATACCATTTTGATAGTGGAAAAGTTGTGTGTCTCCACAATGTTTGGTGTAATGTCCCGCTTAGCAGTTTAGGCTAGCAGCTGAGCTTAGCAGCTAAAACTAACATTATGACTGCATATTTCTGGCAGATTTAGGGTGCCTTCGGAAATTTGCACTGAGCACACTGGTGTTCCCTCTTGTCATTCTTTTTTTCAGTGCACTCGACACGTCGAAACTCTAGTGCGCTGCGCCCTAGGTGTGCTGAGTGCCCACACTGACTGACCCTACTCAGAAGTTGGGGTTGTCCAGTGTGCGTGCTTCACTGTGGTGTCTTGAGTGCTCCCCGAATGAGAAATCTGTCCTTTGAACTTTATTATTACACACACATCAACGCGTAGACCAACAGCAGACCAGGCTAATGTTATAAGTTTCCTTTCAATGTTACAGGAAGGTCTGTTGTTTTAACTGGTCAGACTCATTTGTAAATATGCCACACTCGGTACGCTCTATGAAGTAGTGCACTAAAACAACATTTCCCAACACACCCATAATTGAGTGATTTCACCATTGTGCCTGCAGACCATGCCGCAGCGGCCCCAGTGTCACTGTGTGTGACTCTGTTTTGTTAATTAATGCATTCATATTGTTGTGAAATCTATATGGAACCTCGTCTGGCTCTGGCAGGCAGGTAGTGTGTGTGCGTGTGTAGGCCGGGTGGTGTGTAATAATCCAGTTGAAGTACTTCTGCTGGTACGTCGACGGGCCCGGGAGAACCAATGATGAGACACAGAGGCAGTATCACACCATAAATTCACAAAGTTTATTAGACAGACAGGGAATATATACTAGTGCTGGATCATAGAGACAGACGGTAAGACAAGATGATGCGCGACATAGGAACGTGGCATGATGATGCACAAGGTTGACTTCACGATGTACAAGGCTAGCCTTACTGTCGGCATGCCAGGCGGACCTTATGGGTGCCACCTAACAGAATGCCTCACATACCAAGACAGTACAATGCAGACAGAGAAACATCTCGCTATCAAGCTCAATGCAAGCTGCACTGTAACTCATGAAGTACACTGTATCTCAAGTTCAGTACACAGACTTACTTAGCTGTATTTGGCATGAATCATAACACATATCATTCATGATTTCAATACAATACACTGTAATAGTATATACAGTATACTATTTTAGAACCAAGAGAACTATTGGAGTCATATTCTTTTGTTATTTTTGTTTAAAACTAATTTGTGTGTGTGATTGTGATTTTGGTTTACCGGTATGTATTATTCTGTTTATGTCCAGTTATAATATTTGTCAGTCAACAAGGACGCCAATACTTTGCAGAACTGTTCAAATCAAACCACACTGATATGGACTCATTCTTTCATTGAAGTGGGTAACGTAGTCTATATGTGCTATTTACGGCATGCGCAGTGTTTCCTGCAGGAAAAAGCTTTGGCATGGTGCTGGGCGTGGGGGGGGGGGGGGGGGGGGGGCTTATGGCGCGCGGCCTTTGGCCGCGCGTCGAAAATTTTGATTAATTAATTAATAGGATTAATAAATTAAGATTAATTCGTATTATTGCTCTTGTATTGCGATTGGAGACACTGGGGGGACACTGGGGGACACTGGGCAGGCACTGGGGAGGCACTGGGAAGGCACAGGGAGACACTGGTCAGGCACTGGGAGACACTGGTCAGGCACTGGGAGACACTGGGGAGGCACTCAGGGGCACACTGGGGAGGCACTCAGGGGAACACTGGGGAGACACTGAGGGGACACTGGGGAGGCACTGAGGGGACACTGGGGAGGCACTCAGGGGGACACTGGGGAGGCACTGAGGGGACACTGGGGAGGCACTGAGGGGAAACTGGGGAGGCACTCAGGGGGACACTGGGGAGGCACTCAGGGGGACACTGGGGAGGCACTCAGGGGGACACTGGGGAGGCACTCGGGGGGGGGGGGGGGGGACACTGGGGAGGCACTGGGGAGGCACTGGGGAGATATTGGGGAGGCACTGGGGAGACCCTGGGGAGGCACTCAGGGGCACACTGGGGAGGCACTCAGGGGTACACTGGGGAGGCACTGGGAAGGCACTGAGGGGACACTGGGGAGGCACTGCGGAGACACTGGGGAGGCACTGGGGAGACACTGGGGAGCCACTCAGGGGGACACTGGGGAGGTACTGGACATTTCATATCACACACACCATGATTCACTAGCCCCCTTTAAAAAAAAAAAAAAAAAAAAAAAAAACATTTTTTTTTTTTTGTATAATGATAGCTTGGCATGGCGCAAATAATTCCAGGCATGGCGCAGCGCCATGCCAAGAACATTGTGCAGGAAACCCTGGGCATGCGTATAAATCAGGCTTAAGTGCCTCTATAAAATCCACTATATTCATAGTGGACACAGATGTCGACCTCTTTGACATTGGACATGGGGACAGTATTAGTATACATTGCGATGCTGCCATCGTATGGCCATGCGCGGAACAGCAGGGGAATTATGTATTGGCAGCTTGTTGTGAATGCAGACTGCAGAGAAGAGACCGATGCCTTTTTAGATAAATAAAAGGTAAGGTTTAATTACTTGGATGACAGTGGTGACATAGGCTACTGAAGGAAAACACATGCACCTTTCCATTATGTTGGCTTGAAATGTAAATTTGCCTTTGGCCTTCTGCCATAAAAGTGTGCAAACATGGAGCTGCAGCAAGCAGCATGTGCATACTGTACACGTGCTCTCTCTCTCTCTCTCTCTCTCTCTCACACACACACACACACACACACACACACACACACACTGACATTGACTTCAACAGAGGATGCTGAGAGGAGATTAGCAGCCGCAATGCCACCCTGTCTAGTAGTAGGTGAGAGTGTCTGTATTTAAAATGATAAGAGCAGGGTGTGTGAGTGTGTTTGGTGCATTCATGCATGGTGGGGTGCATGTAACTACAGTGATGGAGTGTACAGTAGGTGTGGTGTGTAGTGCCATCCATGACACAGAAGAGTGGGCCTTGCCCTAACTCACAGCTGCCAGTGGGCCAGGCCAGGGGCTAGAGATGGACTGGTGGTGAGTTACAATCCACTGACCCTCAGGAGGTCGAGGAGAAGACTGGAACAATGAAGAATGTGCAGAGTGAACAGCGCTGTAAATGACTACACTACAGTGTGGACTTGGCAGTGATTCAACTCTCTCCCTCCCTCTCTCTCTCTCTCTCTCTCTCTCCCTCTTTCTCTTTCTCTCTCTCGCTTGCTCTCTCTCTCACTCACTCACACACACA
The DNA here is from genome assembly GCF_963924005.1 of Protomyctophum bolini. Taxonomy (NCBI): domain Eukaryota; kingdom Metazoa; phylum Chordata; class Actinopteri; order Myctophiformes; family Myctophidae; genus Protomyctophum; species Protomyctophum bolini. The sequence goes on along the minus strand of NC_137869.1, from coordinate 27,556,942 downwards.
CATGTGCGCACACACACACACACACACACACGCACGCACACACACACACACACACACACACACACACACACACACACACACACACACGTGCGCACACACACACACACACACACACACACACACACACACACACATCTCCCTCGCTTTTGCTTCCCTCTGCGCTCTCTCCCTCAGCTCTCTCTACCTCTCTCTCTCCTCTCCTCTCCTTCCTCTGCAGTGGGCTACAGTACAGAGCTGTATGCTGGTGTAGTGTATGGAGGTCTTCTGTCTACTCTCTCAGGTAAGAGAAACATTACACAGACGCAATAAGCAAGGCAATGTCACTCATACATACTGATATAAACCTGTATGCATATTGATTGTTACATTATGCTGGCTTGAGGACCAAAGCTTTGCGGTGATGCCATTCTCTGTTTTTGTAATTGGGCTGTCAGGGTGAAATATTGATATAGCTTGAACGTGAGCGGCTTTATGAATATTATTAGTATTGCGACTGCGAGTTGGTGATATATGCTGCAAGCCGACATTTTTCACCTGTACTATAGTGTGTGTGTGTGTGTGTGTGTGTGTGTGTGTGTATGCGCGTGCAACACAACCATGTACAGTATTCATAGCCTGAGTCTGCCTGTCTGTCTCTGTGTACTCTTTATCCGCTGTCATCCCATAAATCACAACATAGTCTGATATCTTTGTAGCATGTTTATAAGGAATCGTATAGTATCCTTACTCAAACAACTATGGAGATTAATCAGAAATACACATTAAAACCGGGAAAGCATTTGTGTCATTTCAGATTTTTGCGTTTACAAGCTCACTGCGAGCTTGTACACCTGCTATTTTTGAAATTCTCGAAAATCTTGAAAGTGTGAGAGCTACTGGTTCGGAAGGCATTTTTAGAATCGGCCTCAGGTCTCAATGGGTTAAGAAAACATTACGAAAGTCTCATTTCACTTGAGCAGTACTTCCCATCCTGCAGTACACACTATTTGCGTCTTCTGGATTTGTGGCCCCTCTCGGAGTGTCTGTGCCGTGACGGGATGACATTTGGCACCCCTCCTCTCTGTGTCACCTCCACCATGCCACCACCATGATGCTGCAGCAGAGAGCTGAGAGTCGTGCGGCGAGGCGAGGGCATCCGTACGTGTCTGACTACATTAACAGGATGACATGGGGCTGGGCCGTTAGGCAGGTCTGTGGACGTGGCTGCTGCTTCTAGCTGGCTGCGGGTCAGGTGTGGTGGAGGCAGCAGTGTGAAAGGAGGACGGGTGGTGGGTGGATGTGGCCGCGACGGCCTTCCTGGCAGGGCTGTCACGATTACAGATGGAAGTTGACAATTAATTAATTGTTCACACAAATATTCTCGATTTTCTTTTAGGCTTCATAATCACAAATTGCACAGGGCAGATTGATATGACAAATATACAAAGAAAGTACTGACATAATAATTTTCAAAACAATCGCAGAAATAGCTGATCTACAAGCTTACAGCACGTCATGAAGTTTGAAAACATTTTTCAACAAAGTGTTGAAAGATTAGGCGTAATAATTGTAATAATTGTGACCAGGCCAGACCTGGCCGTGTGTGGTGGGCCCTCGGTGGCAGATCCAAAAACGCGGGTCCCATTCCTGTGATGGCCGAAGTGAGAACGGCGTTCCGTCTGTCAGCCTTGACCCTCCCGGGTGACAGGGAGTGCTGTAAGAGCGAGGAGGAGGAGGGGGCGTCTCGGACGAAGGCTTGGAGCAGGTGACACCACACGGCCCCCGAGATGGGGCTCAGGGACAGCCGAGGCCACAGGGACGCCAGGCTCCGGAGCCCCGCACAGTTCTCCTGAGGAATGAATCCATGAGTGGATTAATAATCCAGTGGTTCTCAAATGTTCTCAAGTCAAGGACTCCCCAAATGATGTGTTTGGCTGCGGACCTATAGGCTGGTAAACCATCCTGGTCGCGTGAATTCAAATTTTTTGAGATATTTCCAAATATTTTCAAAGATAGTAGATGTACAACTTGTAGATCTGCTGTTTTTGAATAGCCAACGAATAAATGGATTGGATGGAAGTGTTTAAAATGATTGTAATTCTATGTTACTACCTTTGCTTGGGACCTGCTGTAACCTCCCCTCCAGGACCCCTGGGGGTCCCCGGACCCCACTTTGAGATTAATCAATCACTTTAATGTAACCTGCCTAACGCAGCACATATCCACCTCCTAGGGTTTGTGAATGTTTTATGAAGATTATTTCTGGCTCATTAAACACAGCAGAGAGAGAGAGACGGAAAGGACAGGCAACCCTGCGTCATAAATATTTTCCACCAGAAATGAAACGAGATATTGAGCGACTCTGGTGGTGTGGCAGGCTCATGAAAACATTACTTATAACATCATGATAACATTATATTTCCATGATCCATTTGAAGTTAAGGCGATTAAGTCCTGAACCAACCCCACCCCTGTTGCCTGGTCTGCTTATTATAAGTGACTTTGGGCTTGTTTTTCTGTAAAGTAGCTTGACTGGTTGCAGTTTTTTGGGCTTGTTTTTAAAGTGTAGCTTCCCATGTTTTAAGTTATTGTTTAAACTACCGGTAGTCCTCAAACATTTGTACATCAAGGACTCCCAAATGAATGTACAGCAGACGCCTTTGCCCTTATCTGATTTTCTTTCTTCAAATATATTCCAAATATTTACTGTAACTTTTTTCTTTTCAAGATCTTTTTGAAAATAGCAGATCTATAAAGCTCAGAACGTGCTGCGAATGTGTTGTGAGGCCTCAAATAGCTACAGTGTAATGCATATAGGTTTAAAGTGCTCACATAGCCTCATCGCTTTCTTTCGGACTTGTTTTCATAGACCTGCTGTTGCTTATTTCTCTCACGAAATCTGGCAACAGTGATCCCCTCCCAAAAAGGCCAAACAGAAACAGGCTAACCTGGTACTGTGGCTGGCCGGGTTGGGTGTGGTACAGCCGGGAGAAGAGCAGGTCCAGTCGTACTAACCTGGTACTGTGGCTGGCCGGGTTGGGTGTGGTACAGCAGGGAGAAGAGCAGGTCCAGTCGTACTAACCTGGTACTGTGGCTGGCCGGGTTGGGTGTGGTGTGGTACAGCCGGGAGAAGAGCAGGTCCAGTCGTACTAACCTGGTACTGTGGCTGGCCGGGTTGGGTGTGGTACAGCCGGGAGAAGAGCAGGTCCAGTCGTACCCAGGGGTGAGTCTGGATCAAGTGAACCAGAGAGCGGGCACACTCCCTGCCCGCCTCCTGGCACGGGCTGTAGTTACTGTAGAGCAGGATGGAGCTGATGTCATGGCAGGCCTCCAGCAGAGTCCACAGATAGCTGAGGCACCAAGAAGAAGGAAAATAATAATCTGTCCAGGCGACTTCCTAAAATAATCATATTTGAATTGGGGACCCCCCCCCCACTGTGAATTGTACTGGTTGAGGCATTACATTTTGTTTGACTCCATAGATACATATTGTGAAAATAGACGATTTACAAGCTCACACCGCTGCGTTGTGAGCTAACTAAGCTATTATTTGACAATTTGGACAATATTTTACCAGTTTTTATATTATAGTTTGTTAATTACTTTTGATGCATTAATGGTCTTTTTTCTTTTCTTTCTTTCTTTTGAGGTCATAAATTGTTACTTCCCTATCATCTGTGAGGTCCCAACTACTGACCCACTGGTTGAGAACCTTACGTAATAGAAAGATAACATCATAGACATATGTACATTCTGTTATCTCCTTCTCATCTGTTGGTATGGTAACCTCGCCATTAAAGAAAAATTCTCTTAGCAGTATTATGAAAACTGCCTCCAAAATTACTGGCATCCAGTTGGAGAGCCTCGATCCTTTCTACAATAGACAGCTGCTCATGAAGGCCAGGGCCATTCGGCAGGATAGGATAATGCCCACCCACTCGAGTCAGACTACAGGCCGTTGCCATCGGGCCGTCGTCTGGGTGCCCCCGTTGTCAGAAATAACAGATATAAGTCCCTGTCCCTGCCTCGATTCGTGCAGTCAACGCTGCCAGTAGCACGTAAATTATGTTGATATGGTGCTGATGATGACGATGTTGAAACAAGCACTTTATGCCGACACTTTATATCCCAGCACTTTTTCCTGAATGTAGCCTTTTATTTATTTATTTTTTAATCTTTGACTCTATACTTGCACTAGATGCGCCCAGACCTCTGTTTATACTATGGTGTCTCATGTCTGTTGTTGTCCTGTATTGTTTGTATGTTTTAAACCACTACTCTTGCTGTAAACCTAATTGGAACATTAATAAAGACCTTGAACCTTGAACCTAGACAGTAGGCCCTCCTGCAGGCCCACTTCACACATTTCCAACCATATCCTAATATACAGTAATTGGTCCTCACTAACGCTCATTAAGAGATGGACCTTTACCCACTCTGCATCTTATTGGTGGGCTGTGGACACTCCAGTTCATAAACCTGCAAATACAAACTACTACAGTACAGCCTTTCTTTTCCTGGAAAGTTAGCATGTTAATTCGCTAAAAAACACAAAAAGGTAGAATCTTAAGAATAAGACGATTCTGCCCGACAACGACAATAGTAATGATCGGCCCTGGATTAGATTGCTTGATACTACTAACTAACTGCAATCTTGACCCGAGTGCATAACTGACTGACCCTTGTTGGTAGTCAAACAGCAGGTTCTCTGGGTGGTGTCCCTGGACAGGGCAGCCTGTGGCTCGTCCACTCTGCACCAGGACTCCGGAGGAGCTGCGGAGCTCATAGAACAGCAGAAAGCGCTCTGAGGAGGCCCGGGCAGGGCCTGCGGCGGGGAACCCAAAGGCCTCACAGAAGTGCTGGTAGGACACCGGTGCATCAGAGCCTGTCAGTACGTGATGAGGGCACCGGGGGCACCGCGGAGGAGGCACCGCTTCCTGTTGTTCACACATCATCACACACACGTCTAAAAAGAGACAGAAGAGGATAGTGTCGCTGTCGGGCAGAAAGCTCTTATGTCCATAATTCTAATGTTTTGTGTTTTTTGAGAGGTGCTAGCACCTCCTATGCCCAGCTTTCCGTGTTTGTGTGAACACAAACATTGGCGTGTGATTTACATATACAGTACATATTGAAGATAGAAGTGAGGGCAGAAAGGTGAAGAAGCCAAAAGTGATTGGCCAGAATTACTTTTGTAATGATTTGATTGGCTGAGCACAGAATGTGATGTATGATGATAACTTTGATAAGACAAGTGCGC
>NC_137869.1:27544203-27546703 GCF_963924005.1 Protomyctophum bolini | reverse complement strand
GGGATCCTGAGGGAATGGAGGCCATGCGCCTACGTGTGTGTGTTTTCTGAGCTGTGAGAGCTTTGCTCTAGCAGCTGTGTAAACTGGTGCGGCCCACACTATGGCTGTGTCAGCAGCACTACAGAGAGCTGGAGAGAGAGAGAGAGAGAGAGAGAGAGGTGAGGAAGGGCGGGCAAAATGGGCTACAAAGACAAGAGGAAGATGGGAGTGCAAAAGCCCAAGTTCATACGGTGTTGTTGTCACGTGCAGATCAACAAACGAGCTCTGTAGATCTGTAGACGGGGGAGTGACACCATCGTATTTTCGATCAATTTCACACCCCATGAAGACGTGAATTCAGGGAGATTTCTAAGCCAATGATTTGATGACAGGCGGAGACTCAAATGCAGGTCAATTGAGTCTCCTACCAGGCGGAGACTCAAATGCAGGTCAATTGAGTCTCCTACCAGGCAGAGACTCAAATGCAGGTAAATTGAGTCTCCTACCAGGCAGAGACTCAAATGCAGGTCAATTGAGTCTCCTACCAGGCAGAGACTCAAATGCAGGTCAATTGAGTCTCCTACCAGGCAGAGACTCTGCCACTCATCAAAGTATTGGCTCAGGAATGCGACGAAAGCAAATAAAATCTTCATGAATTCAAGGTTTCATGGGGTGTGTAATTTTTGATAGAAAAAAAGTAATTTTACGACTCATTAGTTTAACCTGAGTGCTAAAACATGGAGCCTTTATTGATACCTACTGTAGGGTGCCAATTCCATTTATATTGTGATTCTTAAGTATATTGCGAATCGATTCGATATTGTGATTTATTTGTTTTTATTATACTAGAACATTTTAAAACAATTCTAAACATAGACCACCAAGGTTCAATCATACACTTCAATGAAATCAGTCAGTCTTTCTGACATGATAAATAAAAATTAAATATTAATAAATGCATAAATAGAAATCGATTCTGAACTTGGCGATTCGATTTGAACATCGTGGCATTAATAATAGTGATAAATCCCTGAATCGATTTTTTTTGTCCTCCTTTAGAGTGAATATAATAAAAGTAGAGAAACGGTAACACATTGTTGATAATAACTAATAAGTCCACGCCTTGATACATTTCTGCTACTCTGATTGCTTCCTTCCTATATACCCATTATTGTTGTTTGTAAAAAAAGAAAAGAGGCTTTGGGCCCAGGCTCAAATTCAGAGTGTTGATTTCGTCAACTACCTTTTTTCACTGACAAAAACTAAATAGAAACAAAACAAAAATTAAGCTATGACTAAACGTAAGACTTGACTATTATATTATATTGACAATTTTGTCAACAAATTAAAAGTAGACAAATGTTAGGGAGCGACTAGTGGAGAAGAGATCCAGTAGAACAAAAAAAAACATTTTATGTTTGTGTAAAAAGTGTAAAATCTACGATGCCATCAAGACCTGCCAAAATACAATTTAGTCTGCAAAATCAACTACATTTGGTCAACTAAAATCTTACGATATTCAGTCGACTAAAACATTTCACTAATGACTCAAAAGACTAAATCAAAATGAGCTGTCCAAAATCAACACTGGGGCAGAGCATGTTGGCATGCATGGGCCATAGGATTGAGTTGAACTGAAAGTGGGTGAGGGGAGAGAGCAGGAGGGAACAACAGAGAGAGGAAACGCTGAGAGGAGGGGGAGAGGAAGGGACAGGGGGGACAGTTCAGGGGAAGTCCATGACAAGACATGGCATTCTGTGTACTCACTCTTCCTTCCTACGCTGTGCTCATTCATTCCTAGCGACACACACACACACACACACACACACACACACACACACACACACACACAGACACACACGCACAAATTCATATTCAGACAGAGCTATTGCTCAACATGGTTGAACTTTGTTTCTTTTTTTTTCAATTCATACAGCAGGGGTTTAATTTTTCTGGTCTGGTGAACATGACAGGAGTTCACAAGTTGGATATTGCGTAAAAGTACAAAAGTATTGGCTTAAAAAAGTATTAAATTCTTTCTTTCCCATGTCTGTATATACGTACCCCACGACGCTAGGTGGCGTCATATCCCAGGTCCGTATATATATATGTACCCCAACATACATACATATTCAGAAACGGGTCTCATGGTTGCAGCTTACATATTTCCTGTAGGTGGAGCCGACATAGCTGCGGGGTAAACCCGCACCTCTTCTACTAAGGTGAATGGTAGAGTGACTGATGTACAGTACTACAGTCTGCCTCAAACGTTACTCTTTTACCTGCTTTTTACTAACACTAACATTACAAAGATGCCCAGAACATTCGGATGAACCTGTGTAGTTTATGGCTGCTCCAACAGTAGTGGCAACATTTTTTAAAAAAAAACAACGAAATGTCAAAATATGGTTAATAATGGTTGAGACGAAGCAGTGAAAGGTCCTAAAAGATACATAACGTCAGTCTTACCCAATACCCAATCTTTCTGTTTTATGAACACAAGGCTGCTGTACTTTATACC